>NC_141071.1:48224838-48499838 GCF_041138505.1 Cibotium barometz | reverse complement strand
TCCAGTCACACACACACTCTCTCTCTTCTCACACACACTCTCCCACATATAGAAACTCTCCCTCTCTCTCTCTCTCTCTCTCTCTCTCTCTCATACACACACTGTCTTTGTCATTCACACATGCACACACACACACACACACACACATATATGTAAATATATATTATCTATAATATTATGTTTTATTATATTTAAAGACATATATGTGTGAGTGTGTGTGTGCATATACCTATATACACTTGTGCATTTACCTATATATACATGTGCATTTATAAAATAAATAAACACACATACACATATACTTTTAATTAATAATAAATTTTAATGCATAGGGATGCATGGTGAGGTGTGCTCGCTCTTAAATAAGTGTATTTTACATAGAATGTCTTTTGTGTTTTCTTTTGCATGCTAATGTGTGTGATTGTGTGTGCACATACACACGTATATGTGATTGTGTAATGTCGACTTCATGTGCGTATGTGACGTGCAAGTCTCTTGATTGTGTGTATGGTGTGAGTGTGTGTACGTGGTGTGTATGTTTGTGTTTGTGTGTATCCATGTGCGAGTGTGTGCATGTACGTGTGTGTGACCATGTGAATATAGAACAAAACCTATGCTAATATTAGTTGTTGATAAGCTCCTTTCAATGATCACCATTCGTCCTTTCATAATAAGCACTATTAATGCACTTTTCTACCTTTCTTTGGTTGAGAGCTTGATGGGCTATGAGCATGGAAAGCCTTGTTGACATCTGTATCCCCAATCTTCTCAATGGCCATAGCAACCCCAACATTTGTAGCTTCCATGGCTTTTGCAGAATCCAATATATCATCACCATTTCCACCTTCATCATCATTTTCATGCCTTCCAATATCTTCAAAATTGTCTTCGGCATCCTCATTGAATAGAGCATCATTCCCTTGGTCCTCTTCATTCCTTTGCCCTGCATCTTCAAAGTCTATAGCATCCCCAACTTCTTTATCATCATCTGTGTCATTTTTGTTATCAATATCATCACCTATGTCTTCGTCCTCTGTACTTGGTGGGTCATCAATGTGAAGATTTTGAAGGTTCTCTTTTTCTGCATCATCTAGTGTTTGCTTTTTTGTGCCGCCACTTGCACCACACCACTCTTGCAAGGACGGGTGACCATCTAAAAGAGCAGAGCACTTTGATTCTAATGTCATCGCTTCCAAATCATCTTTGCATAAAGCAATACATCGTCTCTTCTTTAGCAGGCTCTCCTCTAGCACAACTCCACCACAATATATCTCTACAACATAGCTCTGTTCAGGACAAAACCCTGTGATGAGACCATCGATAAAGCCTTTGTCGATGAATTCTCTATTTTGGCCACTAGAGCCTAAGATGAATACATTTTTTGTGAGAACCTTATCAATGGCCTCAAACTTGTCAACCTTGCTGATGAAAAGAATAACAGTTGCAATCTCAACTGTTCCAGATGTCCAAGCATCATCTTTTTGTGTGTGGATCACGCCAAATTCATAGTGCACCTTTGTTGACTGGCTAGAAATCCCTTCGATAAGCATTCCAATGGTGATGAAATCAACAAAACACACAAGAATATATTCATATTGTGAGTTTAGTGTGTTCAAAGCAAGTGCCAACTTGGAGAAAAATTCTGACGAGAGCTGCTCCTTTGTACCATGTAGGTCCATGATTGCCAGTTGAAATGGTACATGCTCTTCACTACAGAAGGCTATAATCTTTGTCATATCAAAACCCACCCCCCTAATTGTCCAAGGAATAGACTCTTGTTGAGATACAATATCCATAGATGCTCTATATAGGTGATTCAGTAAAGTTACTACACTTTTTGGAAGTGAAGGATTTTTTTTTTGAACGATTGAGAGCATCCCTAACAAAGGACTGGCTGTAACTCCTCAATTGATTATACTCATACTCCCCTAGCTTATATGTCTCACACACCTGTTCCCAAGTTATCTTTTCCCTTGTCAGATCAAAATAGAAGGCGGTTATCGCATCTTTGAGAACTCGATCTGTTTTTAGCTTCCAAGCCATCTCCTCCATATCCATTCTTTGATGGGTTTGCTTTCTCTTTTTAAGCAATATTCTCTTGTCAAGAAGTGATGTTTGAATGTCCAAAACTTCACTCTTTTGAAGGCCTAATATGCACCTAAACAACGTTGGGCCTAGTGTGACTGTTCCTGGTGCCTGCTGAATTTGCCCACTCTTCAAAGTTGGAAGTTTGGGATTTTGATCAAGACCTTTAGTTTGAGTTTCGCCCTTTGTATTTGGTAGCAAGCCTTTTGCATAAAGCCTCATGATCTTAACCCAATTCTGCCATACATCATCATCACATAGAAGCAAGTGTAAATCATTTTTGATAAAATTCTTATGTAGTGTGTGCTCCGTGGTCTCCACAAAGGCCTGCAAAGTTGCAAAGTAAGAAGTTAGCCCCCTCACTATAGATATCACAAAATATTAGGTGGAATTATGCATCTATGGGTTTTCAATCATTTGGAGCTTATGCTCAAACTTGAGTTTGAGCCTCACTTTTTACCAAGATATAGCAAAGCATCAAAAGAGTATCTTCCAAGACTCGTCCATCTTGGGTTGATTGACACCAGGCAAAGGTTTACTAGGACGACCGTTTGCATGCCATTGTGCTCGAGCTTGTAGAAGTTGATCGAGGAATAGCTCCTTTTGCATTGACTTTGCAACAACAGATAAATTCGCATCCTTGGAAATGTCACGAGAAATCTTGAGCGGGCAATTTACAATTATCTTTGATCTCCTGAACCTAAATTGCTGACGCAGTGGAGGGGTCACTTTAGCCATATTTAGAGCTTGCAAGCTTTTTGCAACATCTTCTTTTGCGAGTTTATCAAGGGGTTGTTTTGTAGCATGATTACAGGGCATCAAAATTGCAAGTATCTCCTCTTGCTTTGGGTCCTCAATAAAGTCTTGGGTCAAATTACGAACACAATCCTTATTTAACCTTCTATACACATAGTTTGAAGGAGCAGGATAACATTTCATCACATCAATGCTGAAGACCTCATTTAGACCAAAGGGATAATATCCCTTCTTTATTTCTAATGAGATAATTGCTTTGCTGCCCTTGTTTAGAGTCTCAACCTCCATTAGCTCGTCATCGAACGCATATATCTCCTTTGAACCACTTGCTGGTTTTGTCCTTTGCCTCTTTAAAGAGATTTCTTGAACCTTTGTAGAGTGCTTTGCCTTTCTCTTCTTTGCAAGTGCTTGCTCCTCTTCTTGCACCTGAGAGCCTGCCATGTCTTCAGTTTGCTGCTATTGTGCTTACATCAAGGACTTTTATTTTATCACCCTCCTTTTTATGTTTTGAAGAAGTTGCACCAGCATTTGTAGATGCAAGTCTTCACTATGGCCCTGCCTTTTTTCTCCATAATTTTCCTAACTTGAGTGGTTGTTGTCTCCTTTTCAGGTATGGACTTTTTTCGTAAATCCAAAGCCTTCTTTGCATGCCTCACTGCTTTCACCAGGTCCTCCACATTATCCACCCCTCTGAGTCTTCTTGATTGGAAAAGTCAATGATCTTCAATCCTAGCTTTACAATAGAATTGTCCTTTCCTAGTTTACTGCCAGTCATGTCTGCTGGGTGAAAAGTTTCCAATGATAAGCAAAACTTATTTGCTTTTGTAGTTTCTCCTTCTGGCAATATAGTGCATGTGAAGCATGGGTTTGCTCTTGCATCCACATCATCCTTAGCGCCTACCACAATCCCCATATCTCCATATGATGTATCACCTTGAGACAGAAACAAATGGAGGACTCCTTTGAAGTTTGCACTAGCATCGTAGCTATCCACAAACCATTTTACTCCTTCTTTGTTACTCAATTCGAAGGTTTTATCCACCTTAATTCTAGGAGTGACACTTTTAGCTTGAGTTGTTGTTTCGAGAGCATCCAGAGTAAAGATTGGTGCACCATGTGGTTGCGAGGTAGCGGGCGCTCTGCTAGCTTCCATTCCTGTGAAGCACAAAAAAAGTTTCAAAACCTTAGAAAAAAATGGATTTAAATGCTACATATCAAATCAAAACCTATCAAACTTAAGAAACTTAATGCATGCTACAAAAAGTTTTCTTGAATAGCAGGGACCTCACTTGAATAGCAGAGACAAGGCTCAAACTCAAGTTTGAGCCTTAAGGCGAAGTTCCATGTATGGGGCTTGAACTTAAGTTGGAGTCTTAAGGGACCGGGGTGCACTAGCATGGAGAGCAAAGGCTCAATCTGAAGTTCGAGCCTTAAAGGACTGGGATGCACTAGCATGGAGAGCAAAGGCTTAAACTCAAGTTCAAGCCTTGAGGCCAAGTACACTAGCATGGAGAACAAAGGCTCAATCTAAAGTTCGAGCCTTAAGGCCAATGTACACTAGCATCGAGAGCCAAGGCTCCAACTCAAGTTCGAGCCTTAAGGTCAATGTACACTACTAGCATGGAGAACAAAGGCTCCGAGCCTTAAGGTCGAGGTGCACTAGCATTGAGAGCAAAGGCTCAAACTTAAGTTCGAGCCTTAAGGGGCCGGGGTGCAATAGCATGGAGAGCAAAGGCTCAATCTGAAGTTCGAGCCTTAAGGGACCGGGATGCACTAGCATGGAGAGCAAAGGCTCAAACTGGAGTTCGAGCCTTAAGGGGCCGGGGTGCACTAGCATGGAGAGCAAAGGCTTAAACTTAAGTTCGAGCCTTAAGGCCAGAGTACACTAACAAGGAGAACAAAGGCTCAATCTAAAGTTCAAGCCTTAAGGCCAGTGTACACTAGCATCGAGAGCCAAGGCTCCAACTCAAGTTCGAGCCTTAAGGGGCTGGGGTGCACTAGCATGGAGAGCAAAGGCTCAAACTTAAGTTCGAGCCTTAAGGCCAGAGTACACTAGCATGGAGAACAAAGGCTCAATCTAAAGTTCGAGCCTTAAGGCCAGTGTACACTAGCATCGACGAGAGCCAAGGCTCCAACTCAAGTTTGAGCCTTAGGGCCAGGGTGTACACTAGCATGGAGAACAAAGGCTCCAACTCAAGTTCGAGCCTTAAGGCCGAGGTGCACTAGCATGGAGAGCAAAGGCTCAAACTTAAGTTTGAGCCTTAAAGGGCCGGGGTGCACTAGCATGGAGAGCAAAGGCTCAATCTGAAGTTCGAGCCTTAAGGGACCGGGATGCACTAGCATGGAGAGCAAAGGCTCAAACTGGAGTTCGAGCCTTAAGGGGCCGGGGTGCACTAGCATGGAGAGCAAAGGCTCAAACTTAAGTTCGAGCCTTAAGGCTAGAGTACACTAGCATGGAGAACAAAGGCTCAATCTGAAGTTCGAGCCTTAAGGCCGGTGTACACTAGCATCGAGAGCCAAGGCTCCAACTCAAGTTCGAGCCTTAAGGCCGGTGTACACTAGCATGGAGAACAAAGTCTCCAACTCAAGTTCGAGCCTTAAGGCCTGTGTACACTAGCATGGAGAACGAAGGCTCAATCTGAAGTTCGAGCCTTAAGGCCGAGGTGCACTAGCATGGAGAACGAAGGCTCAATCTGAAGTTCGAGCCTTAAGGCCGAGGTGCACTAGCATGGAGAGCAAAGGCTCAAACTGGAGTTCGAGCCTTAAGGGGCCGGGGTGCACTAGCATGGAGAGCAAAGGCTCAAACTTAAGTTCGAGCCTTAAGGCCATAGTACACTAGCATGGAGAACAAAGGCTCAATCTGAAGTTCGAGCCTTAAGGCCGGTGTACACTAGCATCGAGAGCCAAGGCTCCAACTCAAGTTCGAGCCTTAAGGCTGGGGTACACTAGCATGGAGAACAAAGGCTCCAACTCAAGTTCGAGCCTTAAGGCCGAGGTGCACTAGCATGGAGAGCAAAGGCTCAAACTTAAGTTCAAGCCTTAAGGGACCGGGGTGCACTAGCATGGAGAGCACAGGCTCAATCTAAAGTTCGAGCCTTAAGGGACCAGGATGCACTAGCATGGAGAGCAAAGGCTCAAACTGGAGTTGGGCTGGCGTGCGCCGACGGAGGAGGCGGGGGCTGCGCGCGAGGGAGAGGAGGGGGGTGGGCTGGCCGGGAGAGGAGAGGAGGGGGTGGGTTGCGCTGGGAGAGGAGGAGGGGCTGGCGTGCGCGGGGGTGGGCCGAGAGAGAGGAGAGGAGGGGGTGGGCCAGCGTGCGCGAGGGAGAGGGGGGGTGGGCTGGGCTGCACCGGGAGAGGAGAGGAGGGGGTGGGCTGCGCCGGGAGAGGAGGAGGGGCTGGCGTGCACGGAGGAGGGGGGGTGGGAGGGGCTGCCGGCGTGCATGGAGGAGGGGCTGCCGGCGTGCACGAAGGGGCTGGGCTGGGAGAGAGGAGCGGCAGAAAGCCGGGTTTCGATTTTATTCCCCAAGCCCAGGCCCCAGGTCCCAGGTCTTTTGATAATAGTTACTTTCACTTTTGGTTATATACCCATCTTCACCCACACCCCACTTGTTCTATGGGATTATCCTAGCTTCCCTCTCTATTCCTACTTACTTGTGTAATAGACAAGGCTCAAACTTAAGTTCGAGCCTTGAGCTTGACCTTGAGCTTGAGATTTCTTGTTTTCTTTCCTATTTTTCCCATACACTCAAATATACTTATAAACTATGCGATTAAAAATTCAACTAAAGTCTATATAATGCACAATGGCTCATTCCCCAAGCCCAAGCCCAAGCCCAAGCCCAGGCCCAGGTCCCAGGTCTTTTGATTATAGTTACTTTCACTTTTGGTTATATACCCATCTTCACCCACACCCCACTTGTTCTATTGGATTATCTTAGCTTCCCTCTCTATTCCTACTTACTTGTGTAATAGACAAGGCTCAAACTCAAGTTCGAGCCTTGAGCTTGACCTTGAGCTTGAGATTTCTTGTTTTCTTCCCTCTTTCCCCATACACCCAAATATACTTATAAACTATGCGATTAAAAATTCAACTAAAATCTATATAATGCATGTGAGGCAGCTCAGGAACACAAGAAGGCCACTATAGCTCGCCGACTCACCACCTTCAGAACACTCACAAGCACAAGGGGCACCACCAGCTTCTCTAGCTGGAAAGAAAATCAGTAAAACAGACCAGACCTTTCCTCATATCCCTACTCCTTTACCCTCATCCATTCACCACCATCATACACCACCCACAGGCTCAAATCAGAAAAGCAAGACACCTCTATTGCTTAATCTGCAACTCAATCAGTGGAGTACAGAGGGGAACTTACAATTATCCAAACACAAACACAGAAAATAATGACAGAAGCTTGTTGAGCTCCAGCCTGGTCACATCAGCAGCAGGCAAGCAATCACACAAAGACAAGATGACAACTGTCACCACTTCCGTTATTAACACATCACACACTCCCTCTCATAGCTCATATAGCATCACCCGCCACTTCAATCTGTCTCTTTGCCTGCAGCAACACCAAATACCAAGGTCCTTCACTCCAACGGCTCCCTAGCCCACACAACCTGTTGCCGGTAGCGTCTACAACTGCACTCCAGAGCCCTGCGAGCACCCTTACCTGCCAGGCGTTCTTCACCAGAGAGGCGGCCACTTCTACGCTCTCTCTCCTTGCCGTCACTTCAATGCGACCACCTTCAGCCTTGACCCCAGCTGCGCTTCACTTCACTGCTATGACCAGTGCGCTTCACTCTTCACGTCTGCCTTCGAGGCCTCTCTCACATCCAGCGCCTTTTCCAGCCAGCTCTACCTGCTTACTTGAGGCCTTCTCTACTCCTTGTACACGCGACGGCCACCTTGCCTTCACGCTCTCGCCAGGTAGTGTAGCCAATTGCAGCGCCTCTCTCCACAAGGCTGCGCTGCCTTCACACCTCCGGTCTTTTCACGATTCCTAGCAGCCGACTCTGCTCAAGAGCCTACTTTGCACCTTTTTCTTCTCTGCAGCATTCCAGCAAACCCCTTCCTCTACCCGGTGGCCACACCTCAAGTCTTCGAAACTGCTGCAGCGTCCCTCCAGGCGGCCTTCGCCATGACGGTTTCACCAGCCCCTTTGCAGCCACTGTACACGCTCTCCTTTTGTCTCACGATCGCCTCGGGCCTTCTCTACAGTAAGCGCCTTCCTTATGGACCCCGGTCACCTTTTCCGAAGCGGCCTCCGTCCAATGCAAAGGATCATGCTATGCAAAGGATATAACAACTGTGAAGATAGAGAAATGAATCGAGCCATATACTTCACCTTTTGCACAAAAGTAGCCAGTTGCCTTGTATTCTTTGGTGTAGGAAGAAGAAGAAGAGACTTGACTTTATCAGGATCTGGATCAATACCATTCTCTGAAATAACATGGCCCAAGAGCTTCACCCTCAGTTGAGCCAAAAAACACTTTTTTGGATTTAATTGACCACCACACTCATCATCATAACGCTGAAAAACTGTAGCCAGCTTATCACAATGCTCTTGCTTGGAGCTGTATATACAAAAATCATCAATAAAATCCTTCACAAACTTATTCAAAAAAGGAGATAATACCCAATTTGCCCTTCTCTGATAGTAGGCTGGTCCATTCATCAATCCAAAAGGAAGAACTTTGTAGCAGAAACACCCCCACGGTGTAATGAAAGTCGTCTTGCGCTGATCTTTTTCTGCAATCTTTAACTGGAAATAACCAGAATACCCATCACAAACACTATACCTTTCATATCCAGCTACAGTATCCAAAATCTCATCCAAAAAGGGTAGGGGTTAAGAATCCTTCTTTGTAGCAGCATTCAAAGGCTTGAAATCCACACATATACGCCACCTGCCATCCTTCTTTGGACTCACCACCGTAGGACTTACCCACTCAGCTGTGTCCACTGGTGTAATGAAACCTGCACCCAACAGCTTATCAACTTCCTCTCTCAGGGCCTACATTTGTTCTCGTCCCATCCTGCGAAGCTTCTGCCTAACTGTTTTTACACCTTCTTTTAATTCAATCCTCAAATCTGGCCCTTTAAATCCTCGAATCTCTCTATAAGAAGTGATGAACAATTCTGGAAAATGAGACAGCATATTAACATATCTAACCTTTTCTCCACTCGAGAGATCCGGACTCAGCATTCCTTCAATCAGCTCTTGCTTCTTCTTCACTTCTATCTTTGGCTGTAGTAATTCCTCGATCACTTCATATGACCCCAAAGTGTCTTCTCCCTCAGCACCCACTTCATGCACTTCTTTATCTTCATTACCTTGTTGCTCTGATATTAGGAAAGCCACATCTGCCTCTTCTCCACTAGAAGCAGTAGTCGATGAATCCATCTCTGATTCAGAAGTAGTGGTGGTAGTTTCCTCTTCACTTGAATCCTGTGGCCTCTCCCACACATCATTCAAAGATCTCCTACTATGCATCTTAAAAGATTTTTTATTACCCTGCTTATTATGCAAAGAAATGGTCCCATACCTCCAGTCTTGTATTGCACCCACCACTCGCAACCAGGGTCGTCCAAGAATAATTGGAAAAGCACCAAGACCCATAGGCATCACATGAAAATCTACAGTAGCTTTGACATTAAAAGCTTCAATTTCCAATTCCTTTATCATACCAAGACATTTTACTTTTTGATGATTAGCCATCCTGATTCGAAACCCAGAAACCCCAGACACCCTCAAGCCTGACTGCTCCACACATGATTGAGTAATCACACAGATTTGAGCTCCTCCATCTATATAGGCCTGACCCAGGTTTCTACCTTTACTCCACACCTCCACAATAGGGCAAATATCTGGAAGCTCTTCTAAAGATAGTACTTTGACTGACCTCTTCTCTGACTCCTTTTCCATTGGATTCACAAGTCTCTTCCATTGCCTTCTCAATTTTGGCACCATCTCTACCAACTGCCCAAAGGTGATGTTTGCCTTCCTGTTCACCAAATCAGATTTCAAATCATAGCTGGTTTACCCATCCCCCAGTGGGAAGTGACACCTGGAACCTTCTACGAGGCTTCCGTTTCCTTTTGGCTTTCACATCTTCTCCTTCCTGCTACTTCCCCTTCTTACGGCTGGGTTCAGCCACTCCCTTTCCTTCTCTTTCATCCGTTGTGCGCTTGCCAATAGGCATCACATCCCCTTCTTCTCTCACCTGAACATTCTCCAGAGTAACAACATTCATAACCTTTGCCTTCCCCTTCTCCTCAGCTGTGATTCCACTGGGGCCTGCTTGATCCCTGATATCAATACCATAATCATTTGACCTGTCAGGTAGCTGTGAAGGTAGTGGGTACATATCACCACCCATTCGCTGAGGCTTATCACAATCTGTACTCAGATGACCAAGCTCACCACAGTTCCAGCATGTAGGGATGAAACGATGGCCCCTACCACGACCACGTCCATATCCTGCTTGTCCATCTCCCCCTTCATGATTATTGCCTCTGCCTCTACCACGTCCACCACCTGTACTTCCCATTAAACTTAAGCTCAAATTCTTCATAAGATCAACCATCTGTTTCATATCCTGTCGCAATCCCTCATCAGAACCTGCAGGAACCATAGGTACTCCTTGACTAGCTTGTGGCACCATTTGCATAGCTTGGGCTTCAGTGGGCTTCATCCTCTCAATCACTGCATTCATGGGTGTAGCCTCCACTCTACGAATCTCCGGCTAGGATAATTTTGCGGAACTTCTTGTTGATCAAGAAGATCACTTTATAGATAGGGAGAGCTGGAAAGAGAAAAGTGTCATCCTCTAGGATGACAACAGATCTACAAAACTTGGCAATGGAGTAGTATTGCTGGTCCACCCATACGAGGCAATAAATTGTAGAGAACTAGGGGAGGGTGTCATTATAGAAGGATCTTTGCATCCAAGTTCAACTTGTGTTTCAGGTTTGAATTTGGTTAGTTGGCCGATCAGGCAACTCACATTTGAGAATGGTGAACCATTAGTGAAGGACACAGAATCTTCTTCTATTGATGAGGGTATTCAAGATCACTTCATGCAAAAAAATATTGACAGCCTAAACAATTCAAGTGATGAAAAAGAGGATGATGATGTAGAGGGCAATGATGGCGATAGTTCTGATGACAGACACCATGATGCCATGATTACTGACTATGATATCATTGAAGGGACAAATAAGAAAAGGAGCTATGTCCATAGGGACAAATAAGAAAAGGAGCTATGTCCATAGGGTAAGGGTAATGAAAAATTACGATAAAACCCATGGAGCTAGCAAAAAATGTGATGCAAACATTCACAACGTCGCAACCATTGATTGTTAGGAGAACCGATGTTGTCAAATTGGAGATAGATCCAAAATCATGCAAGCTAGGGTACACTTTTGGGGACAGAGCTATAGTACACGATACACATTTGTACTAGATTGCATGGGCATGGCCTATAGACAAGGTCAAGATGACGAGTGCTTTGAGTTCACATTTGATGGGAAGAAGGTTTGTAGTAAAGCATGGTATGTAATGCATGGCATCGGTAAGTCAACGTTCTATAGGCTCAGAAAGAAGTTCTTGAATGGTGCATGTAATGTCAGTCATGGCAACAGTGGGATAATACAGAAGGGCATGACACATGTTGAGATGGCAAAATCAATCATACAGGGCTTCATAGATAATAATGCCGATCAAATGCCACATAGGTCAAGGACAACTATGCATGGAGCCCGGAGACCCAACGTGTTCTACCAACAATGTACAAACAGGTGGACATATTGTGTGAAGTGAATGACACACTTGTCTCATTCGAATACCGGCCACTGTCACAACCATCATTCTCAAGATTGTAGAACACAGAGTTCAAGACAGTTAGTTTATAAAAAACCAGCACCTTCTCAAAATGCGACATTTGTACGGTAATCAAGGTCAAGTTGGAATCAACAAAAAATCAAGAGGAGCGTGCCAGATACATGGCACAAAGAAGGGCACACATGTAACAAATGAGTTGTAGAAATCTATACTATGCTTGGAGGAGCTCTTCCGAAATGAACCCAAACAGGTATTTGTGTATTATACATGATAAGATGGACCAGGGCAAGACTGCCATACCACAAATTAAACCAGTTCCTAAATCTCTCAATGGGGTTGAGAGGCTTCCAGTATCCTTAACAGGAATGCTCACTCATGGACATGGACAAACAGCTTATGGTCACTTTGCCTTGGGGTTATGGCCAAGTGATCCCAACTTCACAATTTCATCTCTCTCAAAATGTTTAAGAAACTTAGAAAGAGGAGAGCAACACATGTATTGTGACTTGAGCTCACAAAACTCAGATGCTGAACCACGAACAGATCTTTTTGATTGTGTTTTGTCTACTATGGCCCTGTATCAGCATATGGAAGTGCTGAAGGAGAGAAATGCATATTGCAAGCAGAGCATTGAGGATGCAGACGCAGAGGCAGAAACAAATGTGGATACAGAGGGAAATTGTTCTTCACATATGCAGTCAGTCTTTCATACTAACACACATGTGCAGGATAGGGGCAATGGAAATGCCTCAAGTTTAATGCCATCAAATTCAAGGACATTTTTTAAGAGATTGCCAAGGACGTTGTTGTTGCAACTTGACAATTGTGGTTTTGAAAATAAGAACCGTTATGTATTTGCCTATCTATCCCTATTGTTGCACGACGAGTGTTTGACATGGTGCAGCTTGGTTTTCTTATGGTTGGTCATACTCATGAAGATATTGATGCATTGTTTAGTTGCTTCTCTGAAAAGTTGAGGAAACAAACCATTTTCACATTTCCACATTTGATGAAGATCTTTAATGAGTGTGTTAGAATGCATCCAGCACCCTTTCTCCTACAAAAGGTGACAGACATACAAAGACTAATTTGCAAACTAGGTCAACCAAACTTAAAAATGGTTTGCCCTCTATTACTGGTCTTAAGAAACTATATACACAAACTCTATGGACTTTTCCTATTAAGTTAAGCAGAGGATAAAGGCACTTTATATGTTCTAGGAGTGATGTCTTATAAAGGATAAGAATCCATTTATGTAGGTAAAATGGCAAAGCACCTTATGAGATAGGCCGATAGCTTGATTGGACATTCAAAGCCATTGCAATTCAGGTTTTATATGAGTGATGGAATACCTTTGATGCAATACAAAGTACACCCCAAAAATGTTGATTGGTTACCAGAAAGCAGTATAGAGTTATGGAAGAGAAATGACTAGGGAGGACCCAAGCTTCCTGAAGGTTTTCCAAAAGTATTGCCACCCTTTGAGTATGTTAAGGAAAATGAGAAGGTTGTGGAGGGCTTAAAAAAACATGTCAATTGGTGGAAAGAGCACTTGCAAGAGAAAGGAGACCAAAGTGATTATGCTAAGTGGATCAATCCGGTCCTTGCCTATTGGGAGAATCTTATGCTAAACATGCAAACCCCTAGTACAAGGGAAGACATTGGATTTCATGACTTTTGGCCAAGGAGTGTATGCGAAAAAGTTGAGCCTCTTAACCTTCAAGTGGAGGATAATGTAGATGAAGGGTTTGATGTAAATGAGGAGGACCATTATTGTGGTGCAATGCGCAACAAACCTGCTGAAGAGTTCAACCCGACTCTTGATGTGTCTAAAGGAGATTTTGTGCTCGTACAACCTTGTGATGCAAATTACCCATATGGTTGGGAGTGACAACAAGTGATGTTGATCAAAACAACAACTCGATAAACTACCTACAAGTTCAGATACAATATTGGGCGCACCAATTTCAAAGAAGAAGAATGCAAGTGATGTGGAGGTTTATAAGGATTGCTAGAACAAGTATTGGTGGCGAGAGAACAGAAATGATCCTCAGCACTGGGAAGATACTAGCTGCATCATTTGGGCATGGAAGCCCAAGGGTGGACGACTTCCAGAGAAAATCAAGATTCCAAAAGCTATAATACTGAAGGCCAAACAGAATCAATTGAATCAACATGTCAGTGCAGTTGAGCAAGAATGATTTGTTAGCACATGGGAAACTAGCTTCATAATCTTTTAGCAATGTTGTATGAAGCTACCAAACTCATAGTTCAATCATTATTCAAATTGTAAGGCTTTCTTAAGCTTTTAGATTTATGGTTCACCCATTGTTCAAGAATTTTGATTCAATACAGATGGTGATCTTTTTAATTCTATCACCTAGACTTTCTTACAACTTAAAGTTACATTGAATATCCTTTCTTTGTTAAAGGTTCTGTGTTTGATGGTCAACTGGAGGCTATGTGATATAAACAAGCTTAATTCTTGGTGTGCATGTGTGTGTGTGTGTGTGCAGGCAAATTTACATCCCACCACCAACATCCAGAACATCCAATAATAAATCTTGCATATCGCACAGTAAACATTGTATTGGATCTAACAAAGAATGCTTGTTGATTGAGAACATCCAATAATAAATCTTGCATATCGCACAGTAAACATTGTATTGGATCTAACAAAGAATTGTCCCAAAATTGTGCATATTTTTCAAAATTCCTAAATTTGAGTTAGATGTACTTCACGTTCCGAACATAACAAAGAACCTGGTTTCAGTTGGCCAGATGATTGAGCAGGGTTTGCAGGTTCAATTTAACCCAGATGGTTGTAATGTTGAAGACTTTAAAGACAAGTGCAGGTTGGTTGCAAAAGGCAACAGAGTGGGCAGAATGTTTACGTTGAATGTAGACATGCCTGAAATGAGTGCTGCGATGTTTGCAAATGGTTCAGGAATTGTTGCAGACACAGACATTTGGCATAAAAGAATTGGACATGTGAATGTGCAGAGAATGAAGTCTATGTAGACTAAAGGAATTGTGACAGGGCTGCCAAAATTGAAAGTGGAAGGTATGCAGAGAATATGTGAAGCATGCCAATTTGGAAAGCAAACAAAGCATGTATTTCCACGTAACAGATATGTGAGCAAAAATGTACTAGATGTTGTGCATTCAGACGTATGGGGTCCTACGAAGACCATGTCTATGGGAGGCTGCAGATATTATGTGACATTTATTGATGTCCACACAAGGAAAGTGTGGGTATATTTCATGAAGGAGAAGAGTGAGGTGTTCACTCACTTTCAGAATTTCAGAGTTTTGGTCGAAAAGCAAACAGGGAAATATGTAAAGTTCCTAAAGTCAGATGGAGGGGGAGAGTACTTCTCCAATGAGTTCTCTGAATTTTTTAAGAAGAATGGTATTCGGAGACATTTTACATGCAGATACACTCCACAGCAAAATGGAGTTGCTGAGCAAAAAAATAGGCACATTGCAGAGATTGCGCGAGCATTGATGGAAGAGAAGAATATACCGCATAGCTATTGGGCTGAGGCTATTTCTACAGCAGTATACATCATGAACAGGACTCCAACTGCAGCCATACATGATGTAACTCCAGAGGAGAGGTTTACTGGCAAAAAACCAGATTTGTCTCATCTGAAAGTCTTTGGATGCATTGCATATGTGCATGTGCCAGATGAGCTGAGAACTAAGCTGGATCCGAAAGCTGAAAAATGTGTGTTTATTGGATATTCCCTTGAGCAAAAGGGATACAGGTGTTATAACCCTGCTACACGTGAGTTGAGGGTAAGCAGGGATGTTGTCTTTGATGAGATGAGCAGCTGGTATGCTCTTGAAAAAGAAGTTGTTGGGGCTGATGTGAGTGGAAGTGTGGTTGCACAGAATGCAGGTCAGCAATCACAGTCTTTGAGTGGACCAGGAGAGTCCTCATCTAGTGGGTCTGTTGATAGACCATGGAGTGGCAGGCTGTGTCATAATACCAGTCCTGTAAATGTGATTAGTACCTCACGTAAAGGAAAAGAGAAAGTGGTTGAACCCCTTGGTATGCCTGACATTTCTGTAGGGCATTCTCATGTTGATGGAGAGTCTAGTGGCTCAGATATGAGCCTTGATGAGGAGCTTGGGATCCCAGCTATGAGAACACTTGGTGTAAAGAAGGCTATGGAAGCCATGAATGAAAAGCTGGAAAGATCTGGGAGAGTGAAAAACCATGTGCAGAGGTTTACCTATGATGGTTATGTAGCACATCACTATGCATATATGGCAAAGGTTGTGCAAGTTGTAGAGCCCACATGCATTGATGAGACTGTTGGAAATGTGTGTTGGGAGAAAGCTATGGATGAGGAGATGAATGCACTATATGGAAATGAAACTTGGGACTTAGTGCAATTGCCTGAAGGCAAGAAAGCCATTGGTTTCAAGTGGGTGTACAAAGTAAAACATAACAGTGATGGAAGCATAAACAGGTATAAGGCTAGGTTGGTAGCCAAAGGGTATGCGCAGACATATGGCAACAATGAGAGTTGTGATAGCAGTGGCTGCATCAAAGCAATGGTCTTTACATCAGATGGATGTAAAGAATGCATTCTTGCATGGGGATTTGCAAGAAGAGCTGTATATGTTGCAGCCACTTGGTTATGAGGATGTGAGTCACCCCGAGCATGTTTGCAGGTTGAAGAAAGCCTTGTATAGCTTAAAGCAAGCACCAAGAGCATGGTCTGACAAGATTTTTGAATATCTTGTCACCATTGGCTTTCATGTAGCCAATGCAGATTTCTCGCTGTATGTGAGACATGGTGATAGAGGGGTTGTGCTTGTTGTCATCTATGTAGATGACTTGATCATTACAGGGGACCATGATGCAGAGATCTTTGATGTAAAGATCTTGCTTAGACAGAAGTTTGAGATGAAGGATCTGGGGGAGCTCAGATATTTCTTGGGCATTGAGGTGATTAGGTCACCAAATGGTATTGGATTACTGCAGAGACAGTATGGCTTGGACATGTTGTCCAAGTATGGTATGACAGGCTGTAAGCCTATCTCAGTGCCATTGGATCAGAATGGCAAGTTGAGTGCAAATTCAAGAGAGATTTTGGAGGATCCTACTATGTATAGGCGCATAGTAGGAAGCTTGATATACATGACATCACCAGGACAGATTTGAGCTATGCTATTGGGTTGGTGAGTCAGTTTATGCAGGTTCCACGAAAACCGCATTTGGATGCATTGAGACGCATACTGAGGTATGTGAGGTCTACTTTGCATTGTGGACTATTCTATGAGACTGGGACACAGATATGTGTACATGGGTACACATATGCTGATTGGGCTGGTAGTATTTCAGATAGAAGATCTACCAGTGGATTCATGTTTTCTTTGGGGAGTGCTGCTGTGACTTGGAGCAGCAAGAAGCAGCTTACGGTTGCTTTATCCAGTACAGAGGCCGAGTACAGAGGAGCTGCTATGGTAGCATGTGAGGTAGCTTGGTTGAGAAAGCTACTTGCAGATTTGGGTCTATCAGTGGGATAGACAAGTTGTCATTTTTTGTGACAACATTAGCAGTATACAGTTGGCCCAGGAACCCAGTTTTTCATGCTCGCACAAAGCATATAGAGGTCCACTACCATTTCGTCAGAGAGAAGGTCTTGGAAGGAGACCTTGACCTTGTTTATGTCAGCACAGAGGATCAGGTAGCATACATCTTCACCAAAGCATTGGGTACAGAGAAGCTCCGCAGATTCAGGGCTTCGCTTGGTGTACATGAGATGGAGCTGAGCTCGAGGGGGAGTGTTGAGATATCGAGCTCGTCTAGTGAGGCGGTGGACACTGACGACCCGCCTGGGGGATAGGCCCCACACTTACACCACTGGCATGGTCGGTGAGATCTTGGGTGATATGCGGCCAGTGGGATGACAGGCTATGTGACAGCCATTCTAGAGACTGGCATAGTTATAGCGCCAGCTCATTTAGTTGGGTTCACACTATAGAGAACCCTTGTATGTATTTGGTTTACCTTTCATAGTGTGTGTACTCTTATCTTTGTATATGGTGTGTTGAGTGTTCAGCCTCTCACCTTGTGTGTTCTCTATTAGGGTTTTGTGAGTGTGTGTGTGCTTGCAAGAGCTCAAGCTCTCTTCCCCCCTGCATCTTTTCAGTTCGTAGTATAGAATGCAAGCAATTTCTTACTTTTGGCTAGTTACTTGGGGGGTGAGCCCGTTTGACTGGCAAGCTACAATGTTAAACCACTTGAATTCTTAAATTAGAGAGAGATCCTGCAACTACTATAATAGTGTCTTGCTAGGGATGTCTTGATTGGGATCAGATTTGATCTCACATGAAGAATGTGAAGGAAATCTAGCACAAGAGATCAACATCATCAACAAAAACGATAGTTGTTAATCAAGGTGTGATCTTAATTATTGTGTTGCAAAATTTATTTCCATCAAGATTGATTTAGCTTTATGAAATTTCCTTACCCAAGCAACATGTGCTTGTTTGTCATGGTGGAGGAGAGGATGATTGTGTTCTTAAAAAGAGTGTGTGAACACCCTCATCCTCAATTTGAGACCCAGGATTGTGCAGGCCAAAAGGGTATAAATGTCTAAGACTAGAACCTTTTAAACAACTTACAAATAGCCATTTGCAAATGGTGTCCTTCCAATTAAACAACTTACAAATAGCCATTTGCAAATGGTGTCCTTCCAATTAAAAACCTTTTTTGAAAATAGGTTAAGCTTTTCTTGAGGGAAGGAAAAAAACTTGCTTTGAGCTCACATGTTTAGCAATACTACCATTTTTTACTTAGTAACAAGACTCTCATGTTAGGCAAATTCACATTTATTGGTTTTTCACATCGTAAAACATCCACAAGACTACCATATAACAGATAAATTATAATCACTAGGCTTTACTTACTAGCAGCAACACTCTCATGTTAGGAAGATAGGTTTTGCATAGAGCAAAACATTCACAAGACTACCATATAACACAGAAATTTATAATCACTAGGTGTCTACTTAGAAAAACATTCATACAGAGTCTACATATTAACCCATATGTGTAAAATGAACATGTACAAAGACCAGTATAGACATAACCTTTTCATCTCAACATGAAATACAAGAAACTTTACACACACACATATATATATAATATATATGTGTGTGTAATATATATAACATAACCTTTTCATCTCAACATGAAATACAAGAAACTTTACACACACACACATATATAATATAATATAATATAATATATAATATATATATATATACTACCAGAATAAAGATTAACCTTTGGACCACTACAAATGAAGAAACCATCACAAAGGCAAGACCTTGATGCATGCCAGAATAAAGATTAACCTTTGGACCACTACAAATGAAGAAACCATCACAAAGGCAAGACCTTGATGTATATATACTACCAGAATAAAGATTAACCTTTGGACCACTACAAATGAAGAAACCATCACAAAGGCAAGACCTTGATGCATGCCCTACCATATGCTAAAAGTGATATTTTTGCTACCATGAAAACCAATTGCTTCACCAATCCAAATGCCATATTACTTATAATTTTCTAAGATCGTTCAAGAATATACATTGTTCTTGATGAAAAAGAGAAGAATCAGGTACATATCATGCATATCCACCATACCTTACACAAGCCTTATGTGGATATCTGTACCTAATATCAAATTAGAAGTTTTATTGCCTTTCTAATGTGCTCCTACTCTGTGGTGTCTATAATTAGCCAATGATGGCAAAAAATAATACATTGAGACTATATTATTAATAATATGATAATGCATGAATGAATATTTAGTTTATACTTTGTGAATTAGTAGAGCATTGGCTATAATAATACATTGAGATTATAATATTACTAATATAATAATGCATGTAATTTATTTTTATGCAAAACCATGTTAAGTGCTTCATGTATAAGATATATGAGATGATCGAGCCTACGACATGTATAACGTCGGGCATGAGTAACAAGCCTAGAGAGCTAGAGAACCAATTTTGGGCCCCCAATTATTAAATGGGTGATCGACCATTGTACAAAGAGAGCTCATGTATATAAGTGACTTATCAAATATGAAAAGGATATATGATCCCATTATCACAATTGAGTCTTCTTCTCTCTCCCTCTTGCTCTCTTGCAGCTATGGTGGTGAGCTTGTGTGTATGCATGCTTGCTTGCTTGATTGTATGTGTGTGCATGTAGGTGGTGCTCCCTTTCTTGCCTCTTCTCCTTCTTCTTGCTCTCTCTCTCTCTCTCTCTCTCTCTCTCTCTCTCTCTCTCTCTCTCTTACTCTTGCACACACCAAGGCATTGAGATAGGAGTTGAGCTCTCCATAGCTCCTTCTCTCCTTGCTCCCTACCTAGCTTAAGGAAAGCTCCACTTGAGTGACACAAGTGGTGGAGTGAGCCCCTAGCGGCTTCACATCAAGGAGTTAATCCTCATTAGGGTTGGTTAAGTGCATGTTCCCATTATCTTTTTTCTCTTCTCTTCTTCCTCTCTCATGCAAGGAGTATGATGAACATCTTTGGTGCCGTAAGCACTTAGCGTAGGATCCTCCACATTCTATTCCTAAGCTAGACTCTTAATTTTCCTAGATGGAATGCAAATCCACCAGTAGAAGTTGGTTTTATGAGATGTTTGTTTGATATGTGTGATTTTGTTTTTCTTTATACAATGGAGTGCAATGGAGCATTGGGAGCATGAGAATCTCCAAAGGCTACACCAAAAGTGGGAGCTACAAGTGCCCTAATCTTACTTATGATTTCATTAATTTTAGTTTTTTTCTTCAAGTAGTTAAAAACTACATATTAGCTTTATTCCACCATTAAGATATTAGGATTAATTGGCATTCCATGCATGATTAGGTAGCTTGGGACTAGCCTAAGCCATCCATAAAAAGAAAACCCAAAAAATCATCATTGAGGGGGAGAGACCAAGAAAAAGCTGGGCACAGTTTAGTCTCAAGTTGCATCTTTGAGAAGTGAACAGTCGTTCACTTCACAAAGGCACAGCCACACCTTCTTAAGCTATGCCCGTTCATTTCCTTTCGGAGGATCTTTCCAAATCTATCTCATAAATGTGAGTAATGCGCATTAAAGAGAGCATAAATGTGCATTAAAAAGGCATAAAAGTGGTACAACTAAACTGTCAAGAGAATATTTGAAGGTGGCTATCAGAAGATATGCCATTTTGGTGCAGTTAAGACACCTTCCTGTTAGTCTGTGAGCGTACATCCGTACATAAACATATGTTTGTTCCTTCACATGCCAATGGCCGTACCTTTACAAATGAACGCTTGTTTTCCCCCATTGAAAAATCTTTTTGTTGACACAAGATATGACCGTACTTTTTTTTGCAAATTAACATTTGTTCCTCCATCAAGGAACGCTCGTTCCTCTTCCTATCCACAACAATACCCTTCTAATGAACGAATGCCCGTTCCTCCACCACTAAGGAATGCCCATTCCTATTCTCAACCCATGACTGTACCTACGGCAATGTACGACCGTAACTCTTACTAAGCCACGCCAATACCAACATTAGGCAAACACCCATTCCTCTGTGAACGAAAGGCCATTCCTAAGTTTCTAGAGGGTAAAAAAATTTCATGTTCATAGTGTGACTTTGCACTTTTATTCAACACATTCATGCACCTACACTCAGCGAAAGTAGTGCGAAATAACCCCTTGTTTGACGATGCTGAACCATGCTATGCATAATCACTTGTTAGATCTGACCCTTGAATGTACACAGTGTGGAGTGAAATGGTGTTGATCCTTGATATCACCAATGAAAGAAAAGAACATCCAAGCATAGAACAAACCACCCCCAACTTAAAGATAGGAGGATTGGTTGCCCGGTGCTGCATAGATAGACCTATGACCCAAGAGCAACACACAAGATCCCTTGCACATTCTCACAGAGGAATCTTGCCTTGAGACTGAAAAACTTTATCTTGGGAAATACACAATCAGAAGCACCTCATCCCAGGGACATGAGCATGTATTGATGTTGTGTTCCTTTTCTCACTACCATGGCTGTAAAGTCAAATTCTAGGAGTAGAAGAAACTAGCGTGTGATTCTTTCTATGGTGCAAGGCTTCTTCACCAGATATAATAGGGCTTGATGGTCTACAAAGAATACAAATTTGTTGGCCACTAAGTAATGTTGGTATTTATTTACAGCATAAACCCTGGCCAATCCTTCATGCTCAGTGGTGGTGTAGTTTATATTTACATCATTCACTTGACGACTAGCAAAGCAAACTGGGTAATCCAATTTGAATTCCCTAGGTTGCACCAATACGCATCCTATAGCAAAGTTTGATGTAATGATGTGCACGTGGAATACAAGATCCATGTTGGGTGGTGGTCTATGGATTGGTGCATTAGCTAGTGCGTTCTTCAACTTATCATATGCCTCTTGGCATTCTTGAGTGCATTCAAAGGTAATGAGTAGTGTATACAATGGCCTGGCAATTTCAGCATAGAATATGATGAAGCATTGATAATACCCAACATGTCTCATAAAACCACTGTACACCTTTGTAGTTTGTTGGTGGAGGTAATTCTAAAATCAATTTTAGTTTTCTCTCACCAATGAAAATACCATTCTTAGACACAATGTGCCCTAAGATCACACCATGATTGACCCAGAATTGACACTTTAAAGGGTTTGAGGATATACAATACAATCACCATCTCTCAAACACCTTCCTCAAGCAAGCCGAGTGTTCAATCCAGCGTGAGTGTGCACATAGATCATTAATGATGAATACCTCTAGTAGTCCTTGAAGGCCGTGCACATTAGTCTTGTCGTTGAAAATTTGTTGGAGCATTGGTGAGGCTAAAAGGTAGGAGAGAGAAAATATCTAGAGAGAGGTAATCTAAAATTGAGATATTTTTGGATATAAAAATCCTCCTAGTGTCTAAAATGGTTTCCCCTGAAACAAAAATTCAAAAAGAACTTTCCAATGTGCAATTGGAATTAATTAAAAATATGTATAAAGGACCTTAGCCTAAGGATCTAGATTTTCAGAAATTTTTAGATTATGGTCCAATTAAGGTTCCTATGGGCCAATAGGATCAATCCAAGTGTGGGGAGGAGATAAATCCAATGAAAAAAAGAAAATACCCAAAAATGAGTAAATGCCCACATAAGATGAAGAGTTGACTAAGTACAAGGTTTGTTAGTAAAACACTATGAGATATTACTAAAAAAATGAGATATTTTGGTATAATGATACATTTTTGACACCTTGGTAAGGAGAAAGGGGGACTTCAAGGAGGTGCCTATTTCACAAATGTGGTGGAGTCTTTAACTCAAAAAAATTGTGATATTTTTATCTCTCCTCTCTCCTGGATCAAACCAAATCAAAAGGGAGCCAAACTAGGTCCAAATCTTGTCCAAATTCAACCAAACTGAACCTAGAAAATTCTAGAACCTAGTTGGACTTGGTTAGAGGCCTCCCTCACCTATAAATAGATCCTTAGTCCTTTTTAAAAAGATATGTGAACTATACCATGCCAGTATTATACTAAAATAATGATATTTTTTATTATCCCTTAAAAATCCTCTACTTTTGGAGAGAGTGGAGCCTCTCTCTCTCTTCAACCATCCTTGGAGCTTTCCTTTCAACAACACACAAACCAATTGATTGGTTGGGGGCTTCTTCTATGATAAAGAAGCAAACAAAAACACGAGGTAAAGTGTGATTTTATGGTTTATTCTATACTATTCTCAATGTTTTCACTTCTCAACCCCTCTCAAGCTTGAGAAGTTTCTTAATTAAGTGTTTATAATGCAAACCAAGCTTTTCTTAAGTGTTGTAATGAATAATTAAGAAAAGTTTACATTTATGCTTAAATTAGAATGCTTTTACCCAAAGATTGGTCATTCCTATGGCCTATTCTCTATTCAATTGATGCTTCTTATGGAGAAATTTTTAATTCACAAATTAAACTCTAGGCTTGTGAAGCTAGAGGTTAAGAAAATGATTTTTTATACTTATATGCTTGAAAATTATGGTAATATTATGAGATAAATCCATAAATTGGATTTAAGGCTAAAAGATAGTTATACTATCATAGTTACATTACTATGTCTTATTCTTTTCAAAAATACTAAAATTTACCAGTAATAACAGATAGCAGAGCTATGGCAAAATTTTTAAGAAATTGATACATAATTCATTCTTATGCATAACATGAAAAGAGGACTCCCTACCATATTCTGAGATTGAATATCCTAGGCTAAAAGAATGATTTCTGTCACATTCAATGGAAAACTAATTTTTAAGGTTTATGTATAATTAAATAATTAAGAAAAAAGAAAATTATGAAAATTATATTTAAATGATAAAAGAGGAATTTCCATGACATTTGGAATTCAATCATTTAAATGGAAAAAGTGAAATTCCTAGAATATTGAAATTAATGGATAGTTTATTTAAATTCAAAGATAAATTTTAGATAAATTTATTTTATGCATGAGAAATATTTAAATGATAAAAGAGGAATTCCTATGACATTTGGAATTCAATCATTTAAATAGAAAAAGTGAAATTCCTAGCATATTGGAATTAATGGATATTTTATTTAAATTCAAAGATAAATTTTAAATAAATTTATTTTATGCATGAGAAATATTTAAATGATAAAAGAGGAATTCCTATGACATTTGGAATTCAATCATTTAAATAGGAAAAGTGAAATTCCTAGCATATTAGAATTAATGGATATTTTATTTAAATTCAAAGATAAATTTTAGATAAATTTATTTTATGCATGAGAAATATTTGAATGATAAAAGAGGAATTCCTATGACATTTGGAATTCAATCATTTAAATAGAAAAAGTTAAATTCCTAGCATATTAGAATTAATGGATATTTTATTTAAATTCAAAGATAAATTTTAGATAAATTTATTTTATGCATGAGAAATATTTTAAAAAAAAAGAGAAACTCCTTTGACATTTGGAATTCAATCATTTAAATAGGAAAAGTGAAATTCCTAGCATATTGGAATTAATTGATATTTTATTTAAATTCAAAGATAAATTTTAGATAAATTTATTTTATGCATGAGAAATATTTAAAAAAAAAGAGAAATTCCTATGACATTTGGAATTCAATCATTTAAATAGGAAAAGTAAAATTCCTAGCATATTGAAATTAATTGATATTTTAGTTAAATTCAAAGATAAATTTTAGATAAATTTATTTTATGCATGAGAAATATTTAAATGATAAAAGAGGAATTCCTATGACATTTAAAATTCAATCATTTAAATGGAAAAAGTGAAATTATTGGTATATTAAATTAATAGATATTTTATTAAAGAAAAGAGGAATTTTAGATAGATTTATTTTATGATAAAAGAGGAATTCCCCTGACATTGGAATGCAAATAATTAAATGCAAAAAGAGGAATTCCCATGATATTTGAGGTCCAAGAAATTAAATGGAAAAAAGAGAATTTTTTAGTATAATTTAATTTATGATTATTTATCAAAAGTGGAAATATGGGTAGAATTGATTTTTGTAAATCCCATGAATTCTTTTATTCAAAAGAGGAATATTGAATATAATTCATTTGAGAAGTTGAGAAAGAATATGGAAATAGTTGTCGAGAAAAATAACCTTTATCTAGGCCAAGCAATTGGCAAAAATTTAGAAAAAGTCCCGTTTTATCAGTATCGAAGTAGAAAAAGCTACTAAATGGGAATAGGAAGTGAAATGGATGTGATAAGATGTAAATGGGATGCGATAGGATGTGAATGGATGCGATAGGATGTGAATGGATGTGATAAGATGTAAATGAGATGTGATCGGATGTGATAAGATGTAAATGGCATGTGATAGGATGTGGTGTAATGAAAATGAATGTGGATGAGATGTGAAGTAAATGGATGTGGATGTGAATGATGAGATGAGAATGAGATGAGAGGATATGTGAAAGGGTGAGATGGGAAGTAAATGGATGTGGATGTGTATGTGAAAGAATGTGATGTAAATGGATGTGGATGTGTATGTGAAAGAATGTGATGTGATGTAAAGGGATGTGAATGTGAATGTGATGTAGATGTGGATGAGATGTAAAGAGATGTGATGTGATGTGATGTGAATATATGTGGATGTGAATGTATGGATAGATGTGGATAGTCATGCATGTGAATGATTGGATGGATGTGGATGAATGAGATGGGATGTGTATGAATGAGATGGGATGTGGATGTGATGTAATGAGGATAGAATGTATGTGATGGGATGGGGATACAATGAATGTGATGAATGTGGATGTGATGTGATGTGATGTGAGTCAGATAAGTATGAATGGGTGAGATGTGATGTGGAATGGATGTGATGTGATATGATGTAAATTGGGATAGATGTGAATGGATGATATGTGATGTGAATGGATGAGATGTGATGTCATGTGAATCGAGATGTGAATGAATGATATAGGATGTGAATGGATGTGATGTCATGTGAACCCGGATATGAATGAATGATATCGGATGTGAATGGATGAGATGTGAATGAATGAGATGTGATGTGAAATGGATGTAATGTAAATTGGGATAAATGTGAATGGATGATATGTGATGTGAATGAATGTGATGTGATGTGAATCGGGATAGATGTGGATGAATGAGATGTGATATGAATGGATGAGATGTGAATCGGGATAGATGTGAATGAATGAGATGTGATATGAATGAATGAGATGTGAATCGGGATAGATGTGAATGAATGAGATGTGAGGTGAAACGAATGTGATGTGATGTGGATCGGGGTAGATATGAATGGATGAGATGTGAATGAATGTGCTGTGATAAGATGTGGATATGGGTAGATGCGAGTGGATGAGATGTGATGAGTATAAATGTGGAAAGATGGAAAATGATGAGTATAAATGTGGAAAGATGGAAAATGATGGATGAGAATGGATGATGTCATTGGATGAGAATGGATGATGGAAAAATGATGTAATTGGATGAGAATGGATGATGGAAAATGATGTAATTGGATGAGAATGGATGAAGGACGATGGGAATACATATGATTGGACTTGTATTAAGTAATGGGAATACATATGGACTTGTATTAAGTAATGTGGATTGATGTGGAACAATGTGGAAAGACGAGAGTTCGTTATAGAAACTATATTTATGACCTGTTTTTAAATGACTGTTTTATGTCAAGAATGCTAGGGAAGCATTTTGACCGTCTTGTGAATGAGGTGTGGAGACCTAACTGATAAAGTTGCAACAGCTGTCAACGGAGGACGTCTCGTGTAGCAAGGTTGGCCAAGGTCTTGACCAGCCTCGGTTCGATTTAAATGGTGAGCTTCCGATACGGTGGATAAGGGACCAAGGAAGCGGCCTATGAGTGAAGCGCTAGGTGACCTGTGAAGGATCCTAGAGGGTGCTGACCATATGGTGCTCGGGCTCTCGGTTGCCGAAGATACCCACACATGTGTTGATGACACGGAAGCGGTATAGCTATATATGCCTTTATAGAGTGACACTTCCACACACTGATACAAACACACCCAGAACACCAGACCCAAGAGCATGAACAAAACTTTATTTCAATATAAGTCTTTGTCTTTACAGAGTTGAACATCCATTACATCCTCAGAACCATCTTCATCTAACACCCATTCATAATCAGCCCACTCCAGCTCCTGGTCGCTCCCAATCCTTCTCCTTTAGCCCACGACAGTCCTTCCCCTCTCCTACTGATGGCGCCCCTCCTACGGATTTCCCGACTTGCAGTAGCGACCTTTGAACCTGAGAGCTCTCCAAAGCAACAGTCCACCAGAGAGAAGCTCTAGCAAAGGAAGCCTACATCCAAGGCTTTAGTCTCCCAGCTAGCCCATTGGATACTGCCTCTTCTCTCCCTCCTGGCATGCTGGCAACCCTTCATAGCTCTGGTATGATCTTGACATCACTTGTTGATGCTTGATGTTACCATCATTGGAGGCAAAGATACCTTCACGACCTTCAAAAGCAATCTCCTCAGCTTGATCCTTAGCCTGTACTTCTCAGACACCAGTGGCAGCAAATACAACACACACACACTGGCATTCTACACTCAAAGGACTGTCTAGCACGCTACCAGCTGCTACAGCTACCTATGAAACTTACATAAAGTGGCGTCGCCAACTCAATGGAGAGACAGCAGCAGCAAATACAAAGAGCACCGACACCCTGGCATCGCCAGCCCCAGCTTCGGCAAGAGAAAAAGCAAAAGGAAAAACACCTACTACGCTCAGAACTGGCTGTAGCCAACCAAAGGAAAAAAGAAACAACCCTCACGGGCTCTGTGCTAGAGGCAACAAAACCCAACAAAGGACATCACCATACCCTGGGTTCAAAGGCAGCACCCCCAACCAAAAAACCATTGCTCTCAGCTACAACAGTAAATATAATGAGACACGAGCTCTACTAGCTCTGCAACAACGGCTAACAAAAGAAATCTACATGCTGTGCTCAGAGGCCAGACCGTCGGCCTTTGAGAAAATCCCAACATCATCACAACTCAACCTCAGCCCTGCGGCTCCCTCCTCTCTACTGTTTCCAGTTTCAACAATGGTCGCTTCATGACATCCTCCCACGTACCCAGCCCGTAGGATTCAAAGTAACAAGATAGTCGTCCTCTGCGAAACCCAAGGCTCTAACCTCCAGCAGATCACCTTCCATGCCCGGTGCTATGACCGCCCTCACACACTTTCCTAGGCCTTCATTGTACTGCCTCTCCAGCCCCCGGTTGTGCTCTGTCTTTGTAGACTGCAACGCGCACATGTTTTTCTCCTTGTATTGGCTGTTCTTCACTGTGCGCCCAACCTTTGTCTCATGTGCAGTACGCCACCCATGGCCCGAATTGGCATTCTCCCATCTGTCGAATGCTCCCTGCGCCACCTCTCCCCTGCTATTCACATGCCCATCACCTTCTTTTTCCTTCCCCTTCCAGAACCGGCTCATGCACACATGTAGCCATGCACAGCCACATCACCCTTCCACATGCTTCCCTTTAATCTTGGACATCTTCACCCCTCATACACATATTAAATTGGCACCCCCAACAACTAGTTGCCCCCATGCACTTGCATATTTTCGAATACAATTTACAAGTACCCATTTTTATTTTTTGGGACACGCACACATACAGAGCAACCGAATGACTGACACCATCTCAAGCAGATCACGCTCTGACAAGTCTATGCTTCCAAGATCTCATCATTTTCCTTGCACATACACTTCCATCAAAGCGTAAAGCTTGATTGCCACATATAACCACACATCCCTAACGCCCACACTAAGTCAATGAGTACTCCCATGACTTTACCACAATACGGAACATCACTCATGTACACATATACAAGTTGAGTGTGGGGTTTTCAAAAATCTTCACACATATTTAGCAACCCCCTATTTCTGCTGAGATATTCATGTCCAGCAGCTGTACAAACAGAGATTATTTATCCTCTTGGATCAAACAGAAATCTCGATGCATACACCTTCCAATTCTTCAAGCACGTTCCTCTGTCAAATAACCATTGATACATTCTGTCATGATCTTCCACTTTCAGCAACCCTCTGGGTTCTTTATATATGGCATCATCATCAATATATACTATTGCATTTCCTCCTCCATACCAGCTCACATAATCTTGTGATGGAAACAACCATTCCTCACCTCTACTCCTCTCTAACACATCTGAATCCCACTCATAATCATATACTGAATTAACAAACATCTGATCATCAACTTCCATCTCATGGTCATCCAATTTGCAACCTACATCATTGGTTTCCAACTCTTCCTCTGGACAAACTACCAAACTAAGACTATAGCCAAACCACTCATCCATATGTTGAGCATCAACATGAGGTGTATCCACCATAAACTCATTTCCCTTCAGCCCATCAACATCAAACATAGCAACTTCATGCACTGTAGACTCATCATTGCTACTTCCCTGTAGTTTCTCCAGCTTCAAGACCATTGGTGATCCTTCAAGATTCTCCACATCTTGCACAGGCATCTCTACCATGTCTAAGCTTTCTAAATTGCCAGGCAAAGCATCTTGGTACCCTTGACCAACAACAATAACCTCACATGCATTCTCACTACTGACAACTGACTCATTCTCTTGGACATGACAAGGAACACACACCTTATGATCAGCACCTAGCATTGCACATTACTCGGATACCCTCTCCCTCTTCCAATATCTGCTGAATTTCCTTCAAAACCAAATGATGCATCAGTCTTCCTTCCCATAACACCTATGTCTCTTCCTCTTCCTGTAGACTCTATCCAAGCTTAAAGATTTCATGAGTTCCACTGCATCATGAATGTCTCTCTTCAAAGTATCCTCCTGTTCAGGAACAACAGCAACTTCTCTTTCAGGATGCATACTCTCAATCTCTGACATCTTCACAAACTTCTTCGGCTCTTCCTGTATTCCCAACTGCCTCAGACGCTTCACCTTCCACTCCTTCTCTCGAGCAACTCTGTTAGCTTCCTCAAAGCTATCCAGATTCTTCAGCTCCACCTTTAGACGGAGGCCAGCCACAAACCGGTCTCCCTTAATCATCTGCGGGGGTACTTTAGGAATCAAAGTCTCACACCATAGACTCCACAGTCTACCAAACTCAATCAAATACTGATCCACATCCTGTCTATCCTTCTGCTGAATTTTACACAACTCTTTTTACACATCATTCGGACTTCTTACACGGGCAAACTGTGCCAAAAATGCAGCTCTAGCTACACGGTACTCAGGATCCTGTTGATGAGCATTCTTGTGTGTAGTCACAAACATCTGTAGCCATGCTTTTGCATCACCTTGTAAGCAATAAGTTAAAATCTGAGAGAGGATCTTTGGGGTTGCCATGTCTTTCATCAAAGCTATAAATTCCATCTTTTCCAGAAACCTGATTGCACTCTCCTGTGGCAATCCCCAATACTCTGGAAAATCTTGAGCCATCTCCCCAATCTTTCTTCACACAAACCCTTGTCTTCTTTCACAAACTGAAGGAAATTTCTTCCTCTGTGGAGGCATCAAAAAGTGATGACACGGAAGCGGTATAGCTATATATGCCTTTATAGAGTGTCACACTTCCACACACTGATACAAACACACCCAGAACACTAGACCCAAGAGCATGAACAAAACTTTATTTCAATATAAGTCTTCGTCTTTACAGAGTTGAACATCCATTACATCCTCAGAACCATCTTCATCTAACACCCATTCATAATCAGCCCACTCCAGCTCCTGGTCGCTCCCAATCCTTCTCCTTTAGCCCACGACAGTCCTTCCCCTCTCCTACTGATGGCGCCCCTCCTACGGATTTCCCGACTTGCAGTAGTAGTGACCTCTAAACCTGAGAGCTCTCCAAAGCAACAGTCCACCAGAGAGAAGCTCCAGCAAAGGAAGCCTACGTCCAAGGCTTTAGTCTCCCAGCTAGCCCGTTGGATACTGCCTCTTCTCTCCCTCCTGGCATGCTGGCAACCCTTCATAGCTCTGGTATGATCTTAACATCACTTGTTGATGCTTGATGTTACCATCATTAAAGGCAAAGATACCTTCACAACCTTCAAAAGCAATCTCCTCAGCTTGATCCTTAGCCTGTACTTCTCAGACACCGGTGGCAGCAAATACAACACACACACACTGGCATTCTACACTCAGAGGACTGCCTAGCACGCTACCAGCTGCAGCTACCTATGAAACTTACATAAAGTGGCATTGCCAACTCAATGGAGAGACAGCATCAGCAGCAAATACAAAGAGCACTGATACCCTGGCATCGCCAGCCCCAGCTTCGGCAAGAGAAAAAGCAAAAGAAAAAACACCTACTACACTCAGACCTGGTTGCAGCCAACCAAAGGAAAAAAGAAACAACCCTCACGGGCTCTGTGCTAGAGGCAACAAAACCCAACAGAGGACATCACCATACCCTGGGTTCAAAGGCAGCACCCCCAACCAAAAAACCATTGCTCTCAGCTGCAGTAGTAAATATAATGAGACACGAGCTCTACCAGCTCTGCAACAACGGCTAACAAAAGAAATCTACATGCTGTGCTCAAAGGCCAGACTGTCCGCCTTTGAGAAAATCCCAACATCATCAAAACTCAACCTCAGCCCTGCGGCTCCCTCCTCTCTCCTGTTTCCAGTTTCAACAATGGTCGCTTCATGGCATCCTCTCACGTACCCAGCCTATAGGCTTCAAAGTAACAACACAGTCGTCCTCTGCGAAACCCAAGGCTCTAACCTCCAGCAGATCACCTTCCACGCCCGGTGCTATGACCGCCCTCACACACTTTCCTAGGCCTTCATTGTACTGCCTCTCCAGCCCCTGGTTGTGCTCTGTCTTCGTAGACTGCAACGCGCACATGTTTTTCTCCTTGTATTGGCTGCTCCTCACTGTGCTATGACCACCCTCACACACTTTCCTAGGCCTTCATTGTACTTCTCTGCCCCCCGGTGCTATGACCGCCCTCACACACTTTCCTAGGCCTTCATTGTACTGCCTTTGTCCCTCGATTGTGCTCTGTCTTCGTATCTGTCTTCATAGACTGCAATGCGCACATGTTTTTCTCCTTGTATTGGCTGCTCTCTTCACTGTGTGCCCAACCTTTGTCTCATGTGCAGCATGCCACCCATGGCCCGAATCAGCATTCTTCCATCTGTCGAATGCTCCTTGTGCCACCTCTCCCCCTCTATTCACACGCCCATCACCTTCTTTTTCCTTCCCCTTCTAGAATCGGCTCATGCACACACATAGCCATGCACAGCCACATCACCCTTCCACATGATTCCCTTTAATCTTGGACATCTTCACCCCTACCCCCAACAACTCCCCATGCACTTGCATATTTTCAATGAATACAATTTACAAGTACCCATTTTTATTTTTTGGGACACGCACACATACAGAGCAACCGAATGACTGACACCATCTCAAGCAGATCACGCTCTGGACAAGTCTATGATTCCAAGATCTCATCATTTTCCTTACACATACACTTCCATCAAAGCCTAAATCTTGATTGCCACATATAACCACACATCCATAACGCCCACACTGATCAATGAGTACTCCCATGACTTTACCACAATACGGAACATCACTCATGTACACATGTACAAGTTGAGTTTGGGGTTTTCAAAAATCTTCACACAGCGTCGAGGAATGGAACAAGGAGTTAGAGTTGTTTTCTAAAACCAGGCATGGATCTGGTTAATTGACCTTGCTGGTCCTAAATTGATGAGTCCATGGCTCTTTTATATGGATTTGTTGGTTGATCTTGCTGATCTTCAACAGAGATTCCATCTGGATTTTCATAAGTGAATATATTGCCGGGTACTATGAGCTAGGAACTATCGAAAAGGCCCTTGAGTGGACAAGTGGTGAGCGTTCTGGTTACCAATGATGCCATAGGTACACCGATGAAGAAATAATTGAAAATTAGAATTCAATTGGATATTTTGGAGGATTATGATGAGTGATACTATGGTTTCATTAAAATATTATTTTAAAGTTAGCTAAATTTGTGAAACAAGCAACTTCATATTGGGTGTGTAAGTGGTGTGACTATCTTGAAGTTTGCATGAAGCGCCAGCTAGAGGGCTGGGAACTCTTTTCCCTGGTACCCGGGATAAAACCTAACCAAGTTCCTAATTGGATCCCATCACTACAGTGGTTGGGCGGTTGGCTAACCCACGGGACTGGATGGGGTTAGACTGGACTGATGGATCCCTAAAATGAGACTCAATTCTGTTATGGTACGATAGATGAAGTAAATCTCAGATAGTAATTGTTCTATGGAAAAGAATCAACGGCTGTGCCTCTTGATGAGGAAAAAAGCATTGGTCTCTATGATCCAAGTGCAAGTTTCTTCCTTGATCTGACCAAGTGACTTACAAGTTTTGTCAGATCAGTTTGGTCAGTGATGACCTTGACTACGTTAGAATAAAAATATCCATGGAGGAATCGCCCGTGCTTTCTAGGCGAGGGAAGTTTTTCTAGGTTCGGTTTTGGAAGAACCGAGGGACTAGTCTCTTGTCCGGATATCCGTGGGGGCGAGGCCCCAAGTGAGAGGCTCTACCCCGCACAAGAAGTGCTACTTTTACTGCTAGCACCCCAGAATTTGTTGCACGGAGGGGGCAGGGATCTTTCAGCTAATATCAGAGCGAATTGGCCAAAGTGGATCAACTGAGAAGCCAAAAATGTCAAAAATTTATGAAGCAATAGTAAAAGGTTGTAATTGTGATGAAATTGATACAAATTGATATTCAAAATGAAGATTCATAAATAGATAATTGGGTCTTCAGATGGAAGTACCGCACTTGTATGGAATCATTGACTTGCTTGAGGCCTAGATATGATGGTATTTACCTTATAATTCCAAGGACCATGACTACCCGAATATAACTGCAGCTCTTTATTGATAGTATATACGAGTAAATCTAAGACCTTGAAATTATAAGCACAAATGCTATCCAGATGATGAATTCGAATGCTGGTTGATATGATTTTAGAATTCTGGTTGAGAATTGATGAGTTGATTTGGATTCTAATTGAAAAATGACGATTCCTAAGTTTTGGTTGAAAGGTGATAAGTTAAACAAAACCACAATGAGGATGAATGGGACGAATCCCAGTAATGATGTTAATAACTGGAATGGCGATAATGACTTCAGCAAATCACTATGAGATTAGTGGATTGTACTGGATAGATTGCTGCTGTTAAGACTTGACCAAGTGGATCAAGTTAAGGGGAGACAAATTAAAAACCTACATAACTGAAATTCCATGGAGGAATGTTCAGATGGAATTTTTAGTCTGATGGATCATTATTGTGTTAAGGATATGAATGATATGATCTGAATGAATTGTAATCTAATAATGAGTTCTATATAAGGGATCTTTATCCCAGGATTTTGTTGGGTTGACCAGACTATAAGGAACCCCAGAATCAGTTGAATCTTAAGGGAAAGAGTTGTCCTCTAGCTGCAATGAGGACATCTCGCATTTTTAAAGTGGGGTAGAATGTAGGATTTCTCCCTCCAGCTTTTGAGGCAGCTTTTGAGGTGTACAGGTGTAAGAACCTCCCCTTCTGATCTTATAAATATTCCCCTCTTTGAAATAAAAGAAAGATCTTGTTTTATCCTGTTTTGGTTTGGAGAGAGAAAATGTCTAGAGAGAGGTAATCCAAAATTGAGATATTTTTGGATATAAAAATCCTCCTAGTGTCTAAAATGGTTTCCCCTGAAACAAAAATTCAAAAAGAACTTTCCAATGTGCAATTGGAATTAATTGAAAATATGTATAAAGGACCTTAGTCTAAGGATCTAGATTTTTAGAAATTTTTGGATTATGGTTCAATTAAGGTTCCTATGGGCCAATAGGATCAATCCAAGAGTGGGGAGGAGATAAATCCAATGAATAAAAGAAAATACCCAAAAATGAGTAAATGCCCACATAAGATGAAGAGTTGATTGAGTACAAGGTTTATTAGTAAAAAACTATGAGATATTACTAAAAAAATGAGATATTTTGGTATAATGATATATTTTTGACACCTTGGTAAGGAGAAGGGGGGACTTCAAGGAGGCGCCTATTTCACACATGTGGTGGAGTTTTTAACTCAAAAAAATTGTGATATTTTTATCTCTCCTCTCTCCTAGATCAAACCAAATCAAAAGGGAGCCAAACTAGGTCCAAATCTTGTCCAAATTCACCCAAACTGAACCTGGAAAATTCTAGAACCTAGTTGGACTTGGTTAGAGGCCTCCCTCACCTATAAATAGATACTTAGTCCTTTGTAAAAGAATATGTGAACTATAACCATGCCAGTATTATACTAAAATTCTAGAACCTAGTTGGACTTGGTTAGAGGCCTCCCTCACCTATAAATAGATGCTTGGTCCTTTGTAAAAGAATCTGTGAACTATAACCATGCCAGTATTATACTAAAATAATGATATTTTTTATTATCCCTTAAAAATCCTCTACTTTTGGTGAGAGTGGAGCCTCTCTCTCTCTCTTCAACCATCCTTGGAGCTTTCGGTCATCAGTGGCCACCGCCTCACTAGACGAGCTCGATATCTCAACACTCCCCCTCGAGCTCAACTCCATCTCATGTACACCAAGCGAAGCCCTGAATCTGCAGAGCTTCTCTGTACCCAATGCTTTGGTGAAGATGTCAGCTACCTGATCCTCTGTGCTGACATAAACAAGGTCAAGGTCTCCTGTCAAGACCTTCTCTCTGACAAAGTGGTAGTGGACCTCTATGTGCTTTGTACGAGCATGAAAGACTGGGTTCCTGGCTAACTGTATACTGCTAATGTTGTCACAGAAAATGACAACTTGTCTATCCACTGATAGATCCAAATCTGCAAGTAGCTTCCTCAACCAAGCTACCTCACATGTTGCCATAGCAGCTCCTCTGTACTCGGCCTCTGTACTCGATAGAGCAGCTGTAGGCTACTTCTTGCTGCTCCAAGTCACAGCAACACTCCCCAAAGAAAACATGAATCCACTGGTAGATCTTCTATCTGAGATACTACCAGCCCAATCAGCATCTGTGTACCCATGTACACATATCTCTGTCCCAGTCTCATAGAATAGTCCACAATGCAAAGTAGACTTCACATACCTCAGTATGCGTCTCACTGCATCCAAATGCGGTTTCCGTGGAACCTGCATAAACTGACTCACCAACCCAACAGCATAGCTCAAATCTGGTCTAGTGATGGTCATATAGATCAAGCTTCCTACTATGCGCCTATACATAGTAGGGTCCTCCAAAATCTCTCCAGAATCTGCACTCAACTTGCCATTCTGATCCAATGGCACAGAAATAGGCTTACAGCCTGTCATACCATACTTGGACAACATGTCCAAGCCATACTGTCTCTGCAGTAATCCAATACCATGTGGTGACCTAATCACCTCAATGCCCAAGAAATATTTGAGCTCCCCCAGATCCTTCATCTCGAACTTCTGTCTAAGCAAGATCTTTATAGCAAAGATCTCTGCATCATGGTCCCCCGTAAAAATGATCAAGTCATCTACATAGATGACAACAAGCACAACTCCTCTATCACCATGTCTCACATACAATGAGAAATCTGCATTGGCTACATGAAAGCCAATAGTGACAAGATATTCAGAAATCTTGTCAGACCATGCTCTTGGTGCTTGCTTTAAGCCATACAAGGCTTTCTTCAACCTGCAAACATGCTCGGGGTGACCCTCATCCTCATAACCAGGTGGCTGCAACATATACACCTCTTCTTGTAAATCCCCATGCAAGAATGCATTCTTTACATCCATCTGATGTAAAGACCATTGCTTTGACGCAGCCACTGCTATCACAACTCTCACCGTTGCCATCTTGGCAACTGGGCTGAAAGTTTCCTCATAATCAATCCCATATGTCTGCGCATATCCTTTGGCTACCAATCTAGCCTTGTACCTGTTTATGCTTCCATCACTGTTATGTTTAACTTTGTACACCCACTTGCATCCAATGGCTTTCTTGCCTTCAGGCAATTGCACTAAATCCCAAGTCTCATTTCCATATAGTGCATCCATCTCCTCGTCCATAGCTTTCTCCCAACACACATTTCCAACAGCCTCATCAATGCATGTGGGCTCAACAACCTGCACAACCTTTGCCATATATGCATAGTGATGTGCCACATAACCATCATAAGTAAACCTCTGCACAGGGTTCTTCACTCTATCAGATCTTCGCAGCTTTTCATTCATGGCTTCCATAGCCTTCTTTACACCAGGTGTTCTCATAGCTGGGATCCCAAGCTCCTCATCAAGGCTCATATCTGAGCCACTAGACTCTCCATCAACATGAGAATGCCCTGCAAAAATGTCAGGCATACCAAGGGGCTCAACCACTTTCTCTTTTCCTTTACGTGATGTAGTAATCACATTTGCAGGACTGGTATTATGACGCAGCCTGCCACTCCATGGTCTATCAATAGACCCACTAGATGAGGACTCTCTTGGTCCACTCAAAGACTGTGATTGCTGACCTGCATTCTGTGCAACCACACTTCCACTCACATCAGCCCCAACAGCTTCTTTTTCAGCAGCATACCAGCTGCTCATCTCATCAAAGACAACATCCCTGCTTACCCTCAACTCACGTGTAGTAGGGTTATAACACCTGTATCCCTTTTGCTCAAGGGAGTATCCAATAAACACACATTTTTCAGCTTTGGGATCTAGCTTAGTTCTCAGCTCATCTGGCACATGCACATATGCAATGCATCCAAAGACTTTCAGATGAGACAAATCTGGTTTTCTGCCAGTAAACCTCTCCTCTGGAGTTACATCATGTATGGCTGCAGTTGGAGTCCTGTTCATGATGTATACTGCTGTAGATACAGCCTCAGCCCAATAGCAATGCGGCATATTCTTCTCTTCCATCAATGCTCGCGCAATTTTTGCAATGTGCCTGTTTTTCCGCTCAGCAACTCCATTTTGCTGCGGAGTGTATCTGCATGTGAACTGTCTCCGAATACCATTCTTCTTCAAAAATTCAGAGAACTCATTGGAGAAGTACTCTCCCCCTCCATCTGACCTTAGGCACTTTACATATTTCCCTGTTTGCTTTTCAACCAAAACTCTGAAATTCTGAAAATGAGTGAACACCTCACTCTTCTCCTTCATGAAATATACCCACACTTTCCTTGTGTGGTCATCAATGAAAGTCACATAATACCTGCAGCCTCCCATAGATATGGTCTTCGTAGGACCCCATACATCTGAATGCACAACATCTAGTGCATTTGCTTCCCAAATTGGCATGCTTCACATATTTTCTGCATACCTTCCACTTTAAATTTTGGCAGCCCTGTCACAATTCCTTTTGTCTGCATAGACTTCAATCTCTCCACATTTACATGTCCAATTCTTTTATGCCATATGTCTGTGTCTGCAACAACTCCTGAACCATTTGCAAACATCGCAGCACTCATTTCAGGCATGTCTACATTCAACGTAAACATTCTGCCCACTCTGTTGCCTTTTGCAACCAACCTGTACTTGTCTTTGAAATCTTCAACATAACACCCATCAGGGTTAAACCGAACCTGCAAACCCTGCTCAATCATCTGGCCAACTGAAACCAGATTCTTTGTTATGTTCGGTACATGAAGTATATCTGCAAGGTACTTCACTTTGCCATCCTGCATAGACAATGGCACATCTCCAACGTGGGCAATTGGATGAGCAGTGTCATCCCCTGTTTCCACAAAACTTGGTCTTTCCGGGTTTTTCATCTCCTTGAACCACTCCCCATGACTCGTCATGTGGTTCGAAGCGCCTGAATCCACATACCATACATTATCTTTTTGTGCTGCATCAACATTTTCAGACATGGCATTCACAACATGCTGCATAACAAACAACCTTTCATTGTCCTCATTATTTCTGCTTGAGGATGCATAGTTGTTTTGCTGCACTTTCCCATTTTGCATGTCAGCCTGCTTCTTATAACATTCTGACTGCACATGTCCAGGCTTACCACAATAATAGCATTCACGTGCATCATTATATTGCCTTTGCCAATTTCCACGGCCTCTTTGACTCCCCCTGCCTCTGAATTTGCCTCTTCCACCTGCGTGTTGTTGTTGATTCTGGGACTGTTGTTGCTACTGCTGCTGCTGGCCATAATTCTAGAGAGCTGTTACCAAGAACAAGAAGCCTAAGTGTAAAAGGGAAACTAGTCACTGGCAGATAGGTACAAGGGAGATACGATGTTAGAAAGCACTCAAATAGAAGGAATGTATGAAGGGTGCAGTCATTGTATGAAGGGTGCAGTCAATGTATGAAGGGTGCAGTCATTGTATGCTCTCCAACTGTCAACTGATAGTTCACAGTCGTGTCATGAAGCTTATTATAGTGATAGTACTCAAGAAATGGTAGTTTGTGTTGGGAAATTACTATGTATTAGTCTACAATACTTCTGAAATATAACTAAGAACAATATTGCTATTTCATTATTGTTCTGTGTTGCTCTCTACACTATGTGGATTAAGTTTATAGTGTCTTTGTTTCACTGAACATGATGTCTATGTGTGAGAGGGTGAGTGAGATAGTTAGTGGAGAGATGTAGAGTGAGTACTGAGAGAGTGAGAGTGAAGCTTTGCTCAATAGAGTGGTGTTCTGTGTGTCCCCGTGACCATTTGAGAGTTAGTGTTTGTACCCGAAAACTCTGGTGGGTGACTGCACGTCTCCCACAGCATTGCCTAACTGGTTTATCACCACAAACTGTTGTCTTGCCATTCTGTTGAGAGACTGGTGATTATACCCACGGTGCAAGGTTTATTCACCAGATAAAGAAGAGCTTGATGGTCTACAAAGAAAACAAATTTAGTCTCCAAAAGGTAATGACAAAACTTTTTAACTGTATAGACCATGGCCAACCCTTCCCTTTCCATGGTGATATAATTTTGTTCTATTTCGTTTAATTGGTGACTTGCAAAACTAATAGGGTAGTCCCTGTTGTATTCTCCAAGTTGAGCTAGCACACAACCAATTGCGAAATCAAAGGCATTTATGTGGACATGGAATATGATTTCCCAATTAGGGGATCTCAAAATGGGAGTGCTTGTGTGCCAATGGGTTTTCAAGGATATCATATGCTTATTGGCACTCCTTTGTCCATTCAAAAATCACCAGGAGTTCGTGAAGGGAACGAGCTATGTCCACAAACATAAAGATGAAACACTAGTAATAACCTACATGCCCTATGAATAAATAGACTTCCTTAAATTTAGTAGGGGGTGGTAGCTCAAGAATGAGTTGCACCTTGCTGTCATATGTGGATATACCGTGCTCTAAGAAAATGTGTCCTAGGATCACTCCATGTTGAACCCAAAATTGGCATTTAAGAGGGTTAGCGAGATCCCATAGAGGAGCTGACATCTCTCCAATACTTTCCTAAGACACCACAGATGTGCTTTCCATGTAGAATTGAGCAAAGGTCATCCATAAAGACTTTAAGGAGTTTTTGTAGGTACTCCTTTGTAGGTTGTGCACATTGGAAGGTGCTCGAGGCATTAGTTAAACCAAATGGCATGACTCTGTATGCATATGTACCCCATTTATTTATGGCAAAAGCTATTTTATGTTGATCTTTCGGGTCGATTAACACTTGGTTGTAGCCAAAAAAACTGGTCAAGGAATCTAAAGGCTTCCTTTTCTGTGACTTGCTCCTGTGACTCGCTCAAGCATATGTTCTGTGAAGGGCAATGGATAGTGATCTCGTATCGTGCAGCATTGAACTTTTTGAGGTCTACACACACCCTAACTTTTTCATTCTTTTTGGGTACTATCACGATGGGTGAGACCCATTTGGTGTGCTCTATCTCGTAGATGAATGTGGGATCTATAAGCTAACGGATTTCTTTCTAGACCATCTTGGAGTACTTAGGGTTCATAGGGTATACTCTGTGCTTTACTGGCCTTGCTCCTTCTACCAAGGGGATGGTGTGTTTAACCACTTTAGGAGTTACATCCTTCATATCCCTGTATTTCCAGGCAAAACAATCCTGAAATTTTGTGAGAGGAGTTCATTAAAGTCTTTCTCTTCTTCCGCAGAGAGCCCTTCACCAATCTAGATGGGCATTAGATCTTCCCCTGGGCGTGCTAGGATAATCTCCTTGACTTGCTCACCATCATAAGACATTCCGAGCATCCCATCATGGGTTCTTTGGGCCTTTTTGTATTGTACAAAACAATCTCCTAACTTGTAGGCTTTGAAGTGTTTGGGGACTTGTTTGGTCTCCTTAGCTTTTGCGCTTTCCTCATCCATTCACTTTTTGGCCTCTTGCTTGAATAGTGCCAACTTTTTGTTTCGTGTTTTACATGTAGAGAGAAAAGCTTTGGGGATTCGGATTGGGAATTAGCTGACTCTTCTTTTTTTATGGTCACAGTGTTAATTGGAATGGAGAACTCGTCGAGCTTCTTTTGCCAAACCGAGCAGAAGTCGGAATGTATGTTAATAGCCTCGCCAAACCGAGCAGAAGTCAGAATGTATGTTAATAGCCTCTACATACCTCAACCAATGTTCTTCCGATTCTATTGGGAAGATGTAAGCTTCCTTTTCTGGGAAGCCATTTGTTTTATGGATCTTTTTAGTGGGTTTTCTCGTAAATGATCTTTCCTCTTTTATACTCACACGTTCATGGCTCATAACATCAGGCATACACGTGATGCTGAGCATGTACCCATGTATTTTGGAAGTATGTCCATGGTAGCAAGGATGTGCATCCAATTCTCAGAGTCTTCCGGCTCTGGGAGAGGTGCAAATTCCATGCTATCACATTCATTGTCTAATGTTTTATGGCACATTTAGCATAAGTGTACTATAATAGATCTCGCAGTAGTCACTGAGTCCTCTCCCAAGGGTTTCCCACTCATTGGATGGATCTTCCAAGTGCGTAGGCTGACCTTTAGCATTTGGTCTTTTTTTCAAATGTAAATGTGATCCGTGTCCCAGTCATGGATCATCCTGATTTCTCTCATAAAGGGTCGTCTTAAGATGCAATCGTAGAAAACAAGCTGTTGGCCAAAGTTCATAACCACAAAGGTGTATCAAAAATTGGTCCCAAGAATCTTAATCCTCAAATCCTACAGAAGATCTATGGGCTTTGCGGTGGCTCCATCAGCTAGTTTCACAAAAATCAATGTGGTGTCATCCATAGGAGGTTTTCCCCATTTTTCCCAACATTGATTGTAAAAATGCTCACTCCTACCCCGCCATCTAGGATGGCGATGACTTGAAGTTTGTCAAAAGTTAGGGGCAACGCTGCATTGAGTTCATCTCCTTCAAAACACTACCCTAACTTGTTCACTCGGACTATAGGACCACCGTAATTCTATCTAGTTCTATGGATCCTTCCTCATCGATCTCATGTTGGGACTTCTTAGTTCCACCTGTTCTTCCATTCTTGATCCAAGCCTTCCTTCCATCCAATCCTTCCAAAGACTTGGGCTATCTTGGAGTAAGGTGCCAATGGTAGGAATCAGGACGACTTGTGAAGACAAAAAGAAAGAGAGACCTACAATATCTCTTGGAATGAGCGTAAGTTCATGAATCTAGTTATTCCTATTCATGCTTAAGATTTTAAAGGTATAGGGTATAGGGATGTGAATTTCAGTGTTTGATCTTCTCAGGTGGTCATTCCTCAAATTCTTAAGATATGTTACAACAGGGTCTGCCTGTTGAGGGAATGTTGTGGCATTTGGGTCTACCTCTTGGGGGATGTCCTTAGGGAGTGCTTGGTTGTTAGGACTTCTGTTAAGCTCTTGGGTTTGCTCAATTGATTTTAAGTTGGGCATGGAGGAACTTCCGACAGTTTGAACTGCTTGAGGTTTCTCCTCCAATTGAGCTTGACAATCCTTGACTAACTCTTGAGTGACCTTCAACCTCCCCTTCTCCTCTCAATTCGGTTTAGATATTCGGCTAACGTTCTTGGTAAATGACTAGGGTCTATTTGCTCTCTTGCTTGAGGAGCAGAAGGTAGTATCTTTTCTTTGTCAGATGAGAAAGATGACACACTGGTAGTTGTCCCCTCATCGGGGGATGCACTTTTTTTGATTACCCTTGCCAATCTTTGTGGCTTTTTTCTTTCGAGAGAAACTAGTTGCATGTGCTTGTTTAGGAACCTCCTTAGAAGATAAGATCCTTGTGTTTCCTAAGGCTTCCTGCTTCTGTAAAGTAGATGCTTTGATGACAGCGTGAGCTACAACTCTCCTTCTACTTTGCGTTCGAGTGATTGCATTTAGAGGCACTGTGTGGATGAAGCCGTCCTATATACTTAGTAAGTTAATGTTGGTACTCAGTTTAGCTTCATTTCCCTTCCCCATTGCACTCATCCTTAAAAGGAAATCCTTGTACATATGGTCTATCCCACAACATGTGCATAAGGGAGTTAAGGTGGGAGTACTCCCAGGAGTACTAGCCATTCCTTTCTTGACTGGACATTCGGCTATTCTATGAGGTCTAGCACAATGATAATAGCATTTCATAGGCAATCATTTAGACATGTTGTTCAAGTCTCGTCCCCATGGTGTTGCGGCTCTGCTAGGTATATGGGGTACACATGCTCACCTTCCATCACATAGTGACTCATGATTTGCGAGGGTGGGATGCTTAGCTCAGGGGGTTAGAAGATGGTGTTGTTGTTGATAGCTTCTCCCTTCTCACCTTCTTCAAAGATTTCAGTCAGGGTTAACTAGTGAACAAGAGTTACTCGAGGTAAAGGTGGTTGTGGTGGAAGGACTAGGGGTGGCAAGGGTACTTTGGGTACCCCGAGGATTCCTCGTGAGGCCACTTCATGGCCATGTTGAGGTGCATTGTGTTGTGCTAGGGGGCTAGCAAGGCTAGCACTTGCCTCGAGTTAGGCAGTAAGGCCTGCGAGCAATAGAGCCCATGCTTGAGCAGCTCTTTGGTGGTAGCAGTTTGAGGTTTCGTGATTACCCCACCTTTGAACACGTTTGTGAGTAAAATAGGTAATATTACCTCAAAAAAAGAAACATTTGGCATCTTTTAAAGATTCCTTTCAAAAAAGACATGTTATAGGCTTTTTTTAAAAAACATTGTACTCATTAGGGAAGCATGCCCAAATAATGACAAAATTTTGGGCACTTTGTACAAATTTGATATGGTACAAAATTACAAGTACAATAAAAAAGTTGAGATTTTTTGACAAATTGTTACTTGAAAAAGTAGACAACTTCTCGAAATCAAATTAAACTAGATGTCCAACATCCACTTTATTTTAATTTGGATGTCTAACATCCATTTTATTTTAATTTGGATATCCAACATCTATTTTATTTCAATTTGGATATTTCAATATATATGTTTAGGTTTTTATTTATAGCTTAAAGGTTGAACAACATCCTAGGCATGTGGTTACAATTTTGATGCTTTTTTTAATATTTATCTTGGTGTACTTTGGATGTCTCATATCCAAATTGTTATAATCTAGTGAGATGTGTAGTGAGTTATCTATTGCACATGGGTTGAAAATTTTGGGTCCATCAACATCACACAATTGGAACAATAATGATCCCGCTTGATAGGACACATTAATATGGGGTGTGAGCAACGGCATGTCCCCCACTAGGAGGGGTCCAACAAGGGGACACACCCCTACTCGTACCCCTTAGCCCAAAGGGCTACTTACGGTATGGCCTACATGGTTTTTGAAATGCAACTGCTGTTAATGTTGTTGATAGTCATTTACATTAAGAGTTGGTAGAGTACCACAAAGCCTCTATGTATCTTCACGCCACATCATATCCACTTCATCAATGACCACAATACTAGAAAATAGAAGACAACGGACAGATTTTAAGAACAAGAACCTTGGATATCAAGAGTATCAAACTATGACATCAAACTTTAGTATAGAGTGAAACATGGAATTCACTCTTATTACATATAATTCTCAATATTGGGTCATTACAAAAATGGGAATTCAAAATATGGCTTCCTCTTCAAATAATTCTATATGATATACTTCATCTGGGAGATGAGATTCCACCTCATTAATTTGTAAAGAGTCTAGTACTTGTAGAAGGATAAACCAGTTTGGAAGGAAAAAACCACGGAAGCGGGAAAACCGACACATTCTACTTCAGTAAGTTTAGTGCTCAACACTAGGGAGAGGATCATGTTGACACAATTATTTTCTACGAGGTAAAAATTCTTAGAAATTTCTTTGATCCAAGAAACCCATGGGTTGTAGCGGCCAACTTCTCTTGTTAATTGTATAGTTGATTTTTGACACCTATAATAGGTTGATTCCACACAACATCAATCCAACATAACATATAGAAATTTCTCTCAACAACCAGTCCCACTTCAGTTCTAATGTCATAGTCAACTCAAGCTCATGAACCAAGTTCACATGCTAGCAGTATTTCCAACCCAATTATGAATAACTAGCTCATGTAAAACTCAAAATAACAAAACCAAAAAACGTATGCTGATGACTGCGTAGCTTGATTCCTACAGACACACAAGAAGAAGACACAATGGGATCAAAATTGGAGGACACTGAGATCCTAGCTCCAAGGGCACCAATAAACTTGGCTCCTGTCCTCAGCCCTCCAGTTAACTCAATTGGAAACTTCAACACCCTCCCAACCTCCCTATCTGGCTCAACTACCTCCTCCAACTGTCCTTCTAGGTCAAAAGTGACCTCGAGCACCTCTGATATCCCACCTATAAGCCTCTCTTGACCTCAGCTGACCCGTAGCTGACTAAAACAGCTCCTAGCTTTGACACAGAATTGTCTGATTCTGCCTCCGAAAGCCTCTCTTGACCTCAGCTGACCCATAGCTGACTAAAACAGCTCCTAGCTCTGACACAGAATTGTCTGATTCTGCCTCCGAAAGCCTAATGTATGACCTCAGTCCAAAATAGGTCCTCTAGGATCCTCAATTGTCCTCTAACATATCAGTTGCACTCAATCCCATAACCTCAAGACCTTCATGAATCCTTTGTTGATCTCTATGATCTTCACCTATAGTCTGATGCAGAATCGGATGACTCAAAAACCTTAACTAAAACAGAAACCTACCTCAAATGTCCTCTGACATGTGCATGCCCTCATGCAGCTCTTACCTTGCAAACAAGGATACCACACTATTAGCTCTCTCATGACCACATCTGACCTCTAATTGACCAAATTAACTAAACCGACTCAAGTGAGACATAATTCCTCTCTTCTGTGTCAGATGAGACTTCAAGACACTCTGAACACTCAAAACACACTAGGATCCACCATAATAGACACTCATTTGACATCAGTTGACACACAGATGGCACTGAAACCATCAGACCCCTCGGACCCTTCTGACTGCTATGATAGATGGCAGTCCAATCTATCAAACCTAAGTCAAAAACTCTTTCCTCAAGCTCAGACAAGCTAAACTAAGATCCCTACACTCTTAGTTGACTGTTATGAGGTTTATTTGACTTACAATTGACATTGTACCTTATCTTATCTAATTCTGACTTAGATTCAGTTCCCTAGTCATCAGACTCACACACTTAGGAGCTTCATCTCCATAAACTCAAACAAAAGAACATCTTCATCATAACAAAAATCAAGACAACAAATAGGACCCAATCTCTCTGTCTGCTTTAGATAGACCAAAAAACTTCAATGCCTCAGCAACCTTGAGACTTGGGCACCAGCATATAAGAAGAAAACATAAAAAAAACTCAACGATCCCCTCAGGTAGGCCTTGGCAGCAACACAGCTTTAAACTCTACATCCACAGTCACACATGACATACCTCTCACATCGAAACAGCACTAAGCCGATAGAAAATAGCTACAAATGATCAAAATTGAGCTGAATCAAGTATGTAACGGAGTTTAGCTCCTCAAAGATCTAAGGGCACCACCTCCTTCAAGACTTTCTAGACTCCAGCTCTCCCTCTGCTCTGATTCAACTAATCTTTCTCACACTACGCTGCCCTCTCTTCGATAATCTGGAAAATATATGCAGGAACTCCAACCTATAAACAAACAGACCTACAGGAGCCCACTCAACTGTAGTCTCACTGGTGATCTCTCTAGCCTCACCACTATCAAACCAAGGGTTTAAAGAGAGAGGGAGAGCATGGATGTAAGAGTGAGATCAAGAGGGAGAATGAAAGAGGGTCCTAGGGAGAGAGTGCGAGAGTGAGGGAGTGAGAGTAGAGAAAGATTAGAGAGAGGGAGAGCATGGATGTAAGAGTGAGATCAAGAGGGAGAATGAAAGAGGGTCCTAGGGAGAGAGTGCGAGAGTGAGGGAGTGAGAGTAGAGAAAGATTAGAGAGAGAAAAAAGTGCTCCACCATTTTGGAGGAATCGTTCGTTGGAAAGTGCTCGCCAAAAAATTTCCCCCATTTGTGAAATGGAGGATTAAAATCTTCTTAAAACCAATGGATAAGGTTCTTATCATCCATCACTGGAACATATCTAACAAGGCTCACATAAGAGTGATGATACACATCAATAGGTTTACCAGCTAGAACAACTTTAAGATTTCATTCAACTGCTCTTCTTGAAACTTAGGGGCAAAATATGTGATGAACTTAATTCTTCATGTCCTCCCATCTTAGCTCATCCTGATTAAGATGGTTGGATTCAAGGTAATTCCTCCAACACTACTTCAGGCCACACAAATAATCTTTAATTTGTCAAGAGCCATCTTACTTCTATCATTGTACCTTGCAATATCAAAGTACTCATCCATAGAGTCTATCTGGTTAACACTATCTCTCTGAGTTTGTTGCCCTTACCCCTCAGAAGGGTTTTGGTCAAGATCTATAGAGCACTTAACATCATTATCTAAGCTCCATTTTAGGTACAATGTTTTGAGCTTGACAGTCATGCCTCACTATTGTGAAATAAAAGACTTTTCTTAAATTAAAATATTGGCAATGATTGCATGATGCTAGCTTGAATGAGGCCTACTACGAGGATCCTATCATTGGACTCATATGGATTAAGAAGTTAGAGTCCCTAACTCCCCTACAACCACTCAAAGGATTTTTGTAGACATAACTAGAGACACTATCACAAGAGGTCCAAATGATGAGTGGGAAATCAAAGAATCACCAAGCCACCCCCACACAGCAAAGTAAGAGACCACTAGCTAGAAAGACCAACCTTGGAGCCATCTATTCTTGATATGGACCCTAACCAATCATGTTCAAGAACTAGAAGTACCAACCTTATATGAGAGGGAGTAACCTTCCTAGGACCATAACTAGCATGGTAGATAGCAGTTACATCAGTAGCTTTTGGCTTAACTAGCTTCCAAAATGTTTGGAATCGCTTGAATTCCTGCCATATCTATAGGATTTGCTATACTACGGAATAGGTAGTGCGGGGGATTAGAGGTTCAACTTTACCACTGGGGTTGCACAGCAAATAGCCTAGGCCACTAGGGCCAAAGAGACAACCTAAGCTACTCATTTCTTTCTCTATAGGGTTAGAGTCTGAATCCGTTTATAGGTTTGGGTAGTGTTTCACCACTAAATGTTTTCAGCCTGTGAGCTTAATTTTTCTACTATTTGATAGGGACCCATCTAGCATATTTTGAGCTTACCTGGGGGTTTTTCGAGCTTTGAGTTGAACAACAATACCTTATCATCCTCCTGAAATATCTTGTGCTTGTTGTTTCTACCCACCCACTTCTTTCTTCTTTTTTGAGTGATATCTGCCACCCATGCACTATGTAGCGTGCTTTCTTTCATTTCCATGAGGTGCTGCATTCGCTGGTTGACTGATTCCTTGGGGCTAAGCCTTTTGGTGGTTAGGGCTCTTCTAAGGCTTGAGACCATGTACTCCATTGGAACTACTGCTTCTAAGCCATGGACCAAAGAAAATGGGGTGAATCTAGTGCTTACCTTGTATGCTATGTGGAATGCCCACAGTGGGGAGTGTAGATTTGCATCCCAATCTGTTCTATTTTGATTGACTGTCTTTGTGAGGATCTGATTCAGCACTTGATTTGTAGATTTTGCCTGGCCATTTGCCAGTCAAATAGTAAATAGTTAATTTTTGTGCAGGATCATGTGATGCTGAGTCAATTTATGCATCACTTCATTGATGAAGTGTCCTCCTTGGTTACTTACCAAGTCCAATGGGCATCCAAACCTCATCATGATGTTCTCAAACTGAAACTTGGCTACTACTATAGCTGAATTGTCTTTGAGGGCCTTTTCTTCCACCCGTTTAGTGCAATAGTCAGTTGCCACAAGGATGTATTTGTTACTAGTCTTTCTTGCTAAGGCTTTGAATGGTCCCACAAAATCCATACTCCACTTCCGAAAGGGTTCAAGTGGTAGGGCTGGGACTAATGAGGCATCCAATCAACAGCTAATGGTTGTCCGATCTACTGACACACATCACATTGTCTGGCATGATCCCATGCATTTTTAAATACAGTGGACCACCATAATCCTACTTGTGCAAGACTTTTATACCCATTGTTTCTCTAGAGTAATGTCCACCTGACACTCCTTGGGGATGTGCTTCCGTTAAGGATGGTTGTTTGTTCACAGTCTAGCACACATCTACAGACCACCTAAGTAAATCCCTTTTTTGTATAGGGGTCCTATAATCGCAAGGTAATACCTGCTTTGGAGAGCCAGTTTCTTCTGTGAATCTCTGCTCATGTTAGCAATGTGCTTTCTGTGATGAACTACAGCATGCCAAAGTACCAATTTCTTTGTATGGGTGCAGAAGACTGAACAATAAGCAGGCTTACATCTGGAAATTGATCAACCACCACCCCTGTAGACTACTCTCCTATGTCTATTATATTAAGGAAATTTGCTACTACATTTTGGTTGCCAGGGATGTGCACGATGGTGAACTAAAAGTCTTGCAAATAGAAGCATCCACCTTGCTACTTTCTTGATGGCTTATTCACTAGATACAGTAGAGCTTGATAATCTACATGAACACAAAGTGATTTCCCAGTAGATAATGATGAAATTTATTGACTAAGTAAATCAATCCTAGGGCTTCCCTCTCAGTGGTGCTGTAATTTTTCTTTGCATTTGACAGCATCTGACTAGCATAGTAAATAATTATGTACCACCCTTCTTCTATTTGCTACATCAGCATACTTCCAATTGTTGTATCGATGCATCCGTGAACACATGGAACATCTTGTACATTCGAGTGGTTGGATGATCGATGCACTGGCAAGCATTTTTTTTAGATTTTAGAAGGTGTCATTGCACTCTTCTGTCCAAAAGAATTCTACCCCCTTCTTTGAGAGGCTATATAGGGCTGTGCCACATCCGATGCAACTGAGGAATCAAGGTACCTGAGGAATCAGTTATGATATTTGATTTAGCTTAGGAATCTATGGAGCTCCTTCGGGTTTTGTGATGGATTTTGCTTGCTTTTCATCTTGACCTTGACCAAATTGACAACAATTCCATCTTTGGACACTATGTGTCCTAGGAGTGTTCTACCCCTCACCCCGCAAATGTGCACTTCATTGGTTCAGCTTCAGCTCCGTACCTACACCTTTCTAGGTGCATAGGTGTAGCTAGTGCAGATGCTCAACACACCTCCTGAAGACACTAAAGTCATCATCTACAAACACACGCATGAATTCAGTTAAGTAATCATAGAAAATTTCTTATACCATGCGTTGGACTGTTGTGGGTGCATTGCGAATTCTGAAGGTCATGATGTTTGACACAAATACTCCCATTCCATGCTGATTGTGGTATTCTCCATGTGTTTAGTGCCATTTTGACCTGGTTGTATATCCACTAAATCCATCTATGAAAGAATACATTTTGTGGCCTACCTACAATATCTAGCATAAAGTCTCTGAATGGTAGAGGAAATGGGTTCAGTATAGTTACTGCATTCAGCTTCCTATAATCCACATAGACTCTAAGCTTACCATTCTTTTTTGGCATGATTACTATGGGGCTTAGCCACGTTGCTTTTTCTATTGGTGGTTAGGTGAATCTTACTACCAGCAGTTTGTCGATTTCCTCCTTGACATACTTGGCATAGTTAGGGTTCATCCAGTATCATTGTTGCCTGATCGAAACTACATCCTCCTTTAGGTTTATTTTGTGTGGATAGAAGCTTGGATTGATGCTAGGTATATATGTGTAGCTCTAGGCAAAGACATCTTTATACTGCATCAACAATTCTTGGAGTTTATTCTGCAATGCTTCTTCTAGTTTTGTGCTGATTTTTACTATTTGTTATTGCTCCTCTGTCCCCATATTGAGCTCCTCTTCTTGTACTCGGATGGATTGATGATGCTCCATGTTCTATGTAGTAGTGCATTGCTTCCATCCATTACTTTAGCCCCTTGGCTGATGAGTCTTCTTATGTATTCCCTGAGGCTTTAGCTTCTGTGGTTTTCTCTTTTGGCACTGCTTTTGTGTCAGTTTACAACTTCTTTTTTTCAAGGTTCGGCTTCTCTTGTTTGCTCCTCTGACACTACTTCTGTGTCATTTGTAGTTTCTTCCAATGGGTTGGATGTTCAGCACTTCTATGCTAAGTATTTAAGTGGACACAATCTTTTCTATTTCTAGTTGGAATAAGGATATGAGATGTGGGTTTTCTCTGAGGATTCTTGCCTCCTCATCCTCTTCAATTCCTTCCAACATGTTCAGTCCTTTTGCATACAACGGCTTGACAATGGGATTGACTTCCCTCTTTGGATTTGTGGAGATCTTCACCTTCTTTTGCCCTTTTCTGATTGTGATTTGTTCCCTGTGCCAATCGTGTTTGATCTTGCCTTGTCATAGCCATGGTATTCCTAATAGCATTGGGTACAATCCTTCATTTTCTAACTTGGAGACTAGATCTATTGGCAAGAAGGAATTTAGGATTGGAGATGAATTGATGGAGAATCCTTGTGATGGGAAGAAGGTGACACACCCACTATTTGAAGCCTGAATCTCTACCTTTCAATTCATTTAAATACCTTAAAGATCCAAACCAAAAAGATCCTTGGTAATACATGACTCCTAGATCTCGACCAAGGTCTAGAGTTCCATCTATGATTGATGCTAGTTTACTTCTTGGATCTTTAAACAATGGATTTGACCAAGATCCCTTAGTGGGGTCTTTGGGAACTCTTCCACAACATCTAGGAAAGTGAAATCAAGAAAACAAACATGCAAGAGGACCTCCAGTCACCATCCCTTTGGAATAACTTTTATAGGGCACGCTTGCAATGTGGAATGATGTACGTGATTTGTCAAGGAGAGGGTGGCTTGAATCCAAATACAAAGAGTCCGAGGAGAAGATTCTCAAACTAAAACTAATGAGAGTATTCCAGAAGTTTCGATTAACAAGCTAGGAGAATACCAATATTATGAAGGTAAAGATATGAATGCAACCATTCCCATCTCTTTTATCGATTAACAAGCTAGGAGAATACCAATATTATGAAGGTAAAGATATAAATGCAACCATTCCCATCTCTTTTATAGAATCTCAACCATTCTGATATCTTTTATAGAATCTCAGCCATCCTTGATGGCAGAGAGGGAGTGAGTATTGTAAAGAAAGCTTGTTGGTTGTAGTGGGAAAAACCTACTCTTAAACCCATTGGAGTCTCTATTAAAATGGTTGATGGTTCTTTAGAAAGGTCATTTGGGAAAGTCAACAAAATGGCATGGAAATGTGTGGAATTACATTTGAACACACTTTTGTCATCATGGATTTCCATAGGCTAATGAACTATGATATCCTAGGCAAGCCTTTCATGAGACAATTGTTGATGATCCACTCAAATCTAAGCAAGGATTTACTAGTAGGTTCACCGCCTTTAGGTATAATCATCTTTGCTTGTGCATCACTTGCCATTGCGTATATGCTTGAGGGATTACCAAACCCACCTCTAAATGGTTTCAATGATCCCTAACAAAGCTGAACCAATTTAATGTCAACATCTTATGGGTGTAGGAAATGCCTTACTTCCATGGTATCATCATGTAAACAACCCTCCAATATGTCTTTACATCAATTTTAAAAAGTTATATATGCACGTTGAACCACATATGACAGGAATCCAAATGCCAAAAAATGCCCACATGGCATAAATCCCATCGCGAAAACATAAAACAAATGCTTTTTTTTTCAAGTAAAATAAGCATTACCCTTGTTATAACGGCTGAATGGTAAAAGCACAAGAATGGTCTACATTTAGGATTGCTTGAGGGTACCACCATATAAGGAGTCCCTACTCCTTCCCTCGAGGAATACACTATGAAAACCTATATAATCACGTGCGAGCAGACATATTAAAAATATGTCTATGAAAACCTGTATAATCACATGCAGGCAGTCACTCTATGAAATGTTTTCCTATTTTTTAATACAATTGTTTTCTCCCATCTTACATGTTTAGATTTTGAATTACAAATGTCCCTATGTAAATTTACATACATGAATCACATTAAACAACTATTTCTTGAATCCCAACATGCATGTGTAAGATATGTGAGTCCCTCAATTAAACCCCCCTCCATGCTATGTTACATATATATAAGGTGACTCCCTGAGCTTCTTCCTCATAACTTTGTGAGAGCTTTCACGACCCCTACTCCTACCACTTGATATTGAGACTAAAAGTATTTAGCATTGTAAGTTTAGCATGTAATCTCATAGGGAAAATCAATAAGCCCAACTTGATTGAGTTGAGGGGTTGGATGTCATTGTGGAGAGAATGTGCTAGATGCTGGACTCGGGGGGGTTCACTTGGCAAATATGTGAACTATCACCTAAGTTCAACAGAAAGACTTTTTTAATTCATGTTTTTTACAAAAATATATTTATAGAAGGGTGCATATCTATAGTTTGTATAGGAAAAGGGTGCATTCTAGTCATGGGAAATTCACAGATTAGGGATTTTAAATATATTTCTTGAATGCACGTGATATACATGGTTTTCATATAGTGAACCCCCCAAGATGCTAGAATGCCTCATTTAGAGGAGTGCTTTGCTAGCTGGCTTGTTGCTCCATGGAGACGGTCATGGCTTGTGATACAATGAGTGTTTGTTGACTAGGTTAGTACTATTTGGAGAGGGTTGTGGGTTGCTACCGATGTGGTGTTATTGAGAGGCAACCGAGAGAAAGCTATGCATGTGCCGCATGGAGAGGGTTGGTGGCATGCTTGTCTAGAGTTGCATTGTGACCTCCACCTCATTCAAGGCCAAAGGCCGAATCTTCCTTGGTGATGGTGTATCATTTTAAAGGGGTTTATTAATGTGCATGCTAAAGCCTTTGCTAATGTGATGACCATGTCATTAACTCCAATGCTATTGGGAGTACTATGTCGATTTGGTTTCTTCAACCTTAATGAAACATGATTGTCACTTTTAATCATAAGAAGAGAGTTTACAATCATGACTCAATAAAATGGTTCACCTTATTTCTTTCTTGTTCAACAAAGTGTTGTTGTGCATTAGCTAATCTCCTTGCACCTCTCCATAATTATTTGGTTCACAAGTTCATGCATTAAGAAGAGCACAACATCCCTTTTACATCCAAGACCTTATTATCTTCATTTGATGCTTCTCCAAATGGTGGCTTGCATGCCACCACAATCCCACAATGACAAAGGCTCACCACATATCTCAATTAGTTAGCAACATCATGTTTCTCTCATGAACAATGAACTGTAGTAGGTTTACATGATGGGCCTAAGTGCTCCTAGCGGTGCTCCTAGCGGGTGACCAATAATGAGTTGTAGTAGGTTTACTATGGGCCTAAGTGCTCCTAGTGGGTGATCAATAATGAGAATTCAAGGCTCTTCAATATAGTAGGTGACTTAATAATGGAACTTGGTAGGAGGACCAATCATGCTTAATAATAGAGGCATTAGTAATAATCTATGAGATGGTCAATCTTGTAGTACACACTTGCTATTAATGTGTGGCCAAGATAACATGATCTTAAGTCTCCAAGGCAAGCTAAAATTAGCATTAAAAACTCACTTCATGGGAGCTTCTGGATTACTTTAATCTTGATACTTTAGTGCTGTGGGTGATCTTTAGTGGATTGGAAGTATGTAGCTCCAATTTGTAGTAAAACTCCTCTAATGATGAGATTTGATCCAATTTGCAAAGGTGGGTAAAGTTGGGATTAGTAAAGATATTAGTGGTAATTACTAGTTGCTAGTTTAACAGCCTAGAGCCATATAATGCTAGGGAATGCTGATAAGCTTTGATGCCAACTTGAAAATTAAGTTACAAGCTCACTAAGGTGGATAGAATTGGATTAAGCTAATTATACTTGCATAATGAAAGTAGAGAAAAAGTGATGATGCTAATAACAACAAGATAAGAATAATGCCAACTTGAAAATTAAGTTACAAGCTCACTAAGGTGGATAGAATTGGATTAAGCTAATCATACTTGCATAATGAAAGTAGAGAAAAAGTGCGGATGCTAATAATGACAAGATAAGAATAATGCATGATAAGAGGTTAGATTCAACATACATGTTTTGCATTGGATTGGGTTTCTTTAAATAAGTTAGAGTAAATCATGATTAGCACATTTCTTTGCTTAATACATTGCCCCTAATATGGTTTCCATGATTCACCTTCCTTGATTCTAGGCCCATTTAATGTTGATTATTGACCTTTATGCACCCACTAGCCCATTTATTCTAGGTGCCTTATTTTGATGCTATCTTGGGCTGATTCTTACCCACATATATCATGGCTTACCCACTTGGACCATCTACTCATGTGACATTTTATTTTACACCCTTCACATAATTTTCTAAGATTACATGCTCCCCCTTGATGCCTGAATGGTTGCACCCTTCATCACTTATTTTTTAATAGTGGGTAGACACCATTAGATTGTAATTTGGTTTGTAAACACAATGCTTTGGTATTATATTTTAGTATTATTCTCCATCTCTCTTACATCATATCCTTTGTTTTGTGAGGATTATGTTGTTTGTATGAAAACATAAGTTATATTTTCTTACACTACTTTATTCTTTCCTCGTTCCTTCAAAGCAACTATGAGAATTAATCCATAGCAGTAACTTGTCCATTCCAAACAAGTAGGGTTGATTTTTTATGCCCGACAAGGGATTTTTTAACCTTTTCACATGTATTTTCTTGCCAACATGGAAGCATGTCTGAAGTCGACCCTGCCATTTTGATTTTCTCCTACTATAAAATTTAAAATATTACTTAGAATAAGCTACATGTTGCTTAACGCAAATGTATACTAATTACAACCATGCTTCATGACATACATTATGATTTTCAATTATAGCTTCGTTGAAAACTTGAAAGATTTATTTATGTCCAAAGCCTACTCACGCTAAAAGAGACAAATGAATAGTGTTTTGCTAGGTTCCTGGTCTTTTGTGCAAAACTTATGCTTCTTCGGCAGTTAAAGCATGATGTAATGGATGATTCTCCTTTTTTCACTTTCTTAATATAATATATAGTCACCTTTATAAAAAAAAGAAAAGTTGAAAGGTGCCAAACTACAGTGCTTGTTGTTTGGAAATGCATCTCTCTCCCACTTTCTCTAATGAAAACACATGTTTCGCACTCTTTCTCTCTACATCTCATGCTATGTTTTTTCCAAGTGCTTATTAATCACCTTAGTATCCTTTCCTTTATTTAGAATATGTTTCTCTTGGGATCTATGCAATACTCGAGAGATAACATCAAAGAATCTTAGTATGCTTGACTCCCACAATAATAGTAGGAGTTTGAAGGTGTGCTCAATCTTCTTTGCTCCTTTTTATCTTTGAAATTTTGCAAAGTACAATAATCTAAATGTACAAAGAAAGTGGATCTATGCAATACTCGAGAGATAACATCAAAGAATCTTAGTATGCTTGACTCCCACAATAATAGTAGGAGTTTGAAGGTGTGCTCAATCTTCTTTGCTCCTTTTTATCTTTGAAATTTTGCAAAGTCCAATAATCTAAATGTACAAAGAAAGTGGATTATGGAGTGCTAATGAAAATCACACCTATTAACATGTCTATAATGCAAGCATATTTTGAGAAAATTTTAGACAAATAGGGTAATAGAATCGCCATTGATCCTATACTATGTTCTTGTTTCTCTTTCCTTTTACATCAAATATTTGTTAAGGCTGTGATTTGGGAGGTTGTTATGTGACAGAGGGGGAATGAATAGCCACTGGGTTATGGACCTTGAAGTTGCACTATACATGGGATTAAGCTTTATGTGAAGGGGTAAATCACACGTCAAAGGGTCAAATAAAGGGCACTCTTAAAGGTCCTCTCAATTATCTCTATCATCTTTCTTTATTTAACTTGGTTTTCAATGTCGACTTTGACTCATGTTAGATCTTGCTACGTAGCCTTTTTATTATTAATCATTTATCATCTTTCTTTATTTATCTTGGTTTTCAATGTTGACCTTGACTCATGTTAGATTTTGCTAAGTAGCCTTTTTATTATTAATTATTTAATTGTGAACTTCCAAAGTGGGAATCAAGAACTAGCTCATAAGCTTCCATTATGAACTTGGCCTCAACATGCCATGTACATATTGCTACAAGAACTAAGTCAAGGCCGATAACATTTTCCACCTCCTTCAACCACTTCTTGTACATGTGAAAGTGAAGCCTTAAGGAGTAAGAATTTAATTCTCATTCATCACCTCCTTCAACCACTTCTTGTACATGTGAAAGTGAAGCTTTAAGGACTAAGAATACACTTATCATGCAAGAATCTACTACCTGGCCTCAATATGCCATGTACATATTGCTACTACAAGCACTAAGTGGGGGCCAATAACATTTTCCACCTCCTTTAACCACTTCTTGTACATGTGAAAGTGAAGCCTTAGGGACTAAGAATTCACTTGTCACGCAAGAATCTACTAATCTTCACCTGAATGAGCATACTCCTTGCATGAAAGAGGAAGAGAAGAAGAGAAAAGAGACAATGCAAGGGTTGGTTTGGGAACATGCACTTAGTCAACCCTAAGGAGGGTTAACTCCTCGATGTGAAGCTACTAGGGGCTCACTCCACCACCACTTGTGTCAATGTCTACGTAGGGAGCAATGAGGGAAGGAGATATGGTGGAGAGCTCAACTCCTATCTCAATGCCTTGGTGTGTGCAAGACTGAAAGAGAGAGAGAGCAAGAAGAAGGAGAAGAGGCAAGAAAGCAAGCATGCATACACACAAGCTCACCACCATAGCCACAAGAGAGGGGCCCACAGTTGGTTCTCTATCTCTATGTACACCTATTTCTCATGGGTTGGCATTACATATGTCATAAAATCGATCATCCCATATATCTTTTACATGAAGCGCTAAGTGCGATTTTGCATAAAAGTGAATTACATGAAGTATAACCACGCTGAAAATAATGTTAACCATTGTGGTTAACTTACCCCCCTCATTAATTTAGGTCCATCCTTGAAATTGGCGAGAAGGCTCAGCGGTAGTAGAGGGAGTATGTGTGGAGAAAATCATACCATGCTTTGGGGTACAAGGGGGATCAATGGAAAGCTTTATAGCTAGTCGAGAAGCTGGTCTCCATCATATGGATGTGATGTGATATGATGTAAATTGGGATAGATGTGAATGGATGATATGTGATGTGAATGGATGAGATGTGATGTGATGTGAATGGATGAGATGTGATGTCATGTGAATCGGGATGTGATGTAAATTGGGATATGAATGAATGATGTAAATTGGGATATGAATGAATGATGTAAATTGGGAATGAATGAATGAATGTGATGTGATGTAAATTGGGATAGATGTCATCCACATCTATCCCAATTTACATCACATCACATCCCACATCACATCTATCCCAATTTACATCACATCTATCCCAATTTACATCATGTGAATCGGGATGTGAATGAATGATATAGGATGTGAATGAGATGTGATGTCATGTGAATCGGGATGTGAATGAATGATATGGGATGTGAATGGATGAGATGTGAATCGGGATGTGAATGAATGAGATGTGATGTGAAATGGATGTGATGTAAATTGGGATAGATGTGAATGGATGATATGTGATGTGAATGAATGTGATGTGATGTGATGTAAATTGGGATAGATGTGGATGAATGAGATGTGATATGAATGGATGAGATGTGATGGGATGTGAATCGGGATAGATGTGAGAAACGGATGTGATGTGATGTGGATCGGGGTGGATATGAATGGATTGGATGTGATGTGGATCGGGGTAGATATGAATGGATGAGATGTGAATGAATGTGATGTGATGAGATGTGGATATGGATATGGGTAGATGCGAGTGGATGAGATGTGATGAGTATAAATGTGGAAAGATGTGATGAGATGAAAAATGATGTGATTGGATGAGAATGGATGAAGGACGATGGGAATACATATGATTGGACTTGGATTAAGTAATGTGGATTGATGTGGAACAATGTGGAAAGACGAGAGTTCGTTATAGAAACTGTATTTATGACTTGTTTTTAAATGATTGTTTTATGTCAAGAATGTTGGGGAAGCATTTTGACCGTCTTGTGAATGAGGTCGTGGAGACCTAATTGCAACAGCTGACGACGATGGAGAGTCAACACAGGATGTCTCGCGTAGCAAGGTTGCAACAGATGACGACGACGGAGAGTCAACAGAGGATGTCTCACGTAGCAAGGTTGGCCGAGGTCTTGACCAGCCTCGGTTTGATTTAAATGGTGAGCTTTCGGTACGGTGGATGAGGGACCAAGGAAGCGACCTATGAGTGAAGTGCTAGGTGGCCTACAAAGGATCCTAGAGGGTGCTGACCATACGGTGCTCGGGTTCTGGGTCACCGAAGATACCACAGGTGCATCGATGAAGATAATGGAATAAGGAGTTAGAGTTGTTTTCTGAAACCGGGCATGGATCTGGTTGATTGACCTTGCTGGTCCTCAGATGAGTCCATGGCTCTTTTATATGGACCTGTTGGTTGATCTTGTTGATCTTCAATGGAGATTCCATCTGGATTTTTATAAGTGAATATATTACTAGGTACTATGAGCTAGGAACTATCGAAAAGGCCCCTGAGTGGACAGGTGGTGAGCGTTCTGGTTTACCAATGATGCCATAGGTACACCGATGAAGGAATAATTGGAAATTAGAATTCAATCGGATATTTTGGAGGATTATGATCAGTGATACTATGGTTTCATTAAAAGATTATTTTAAAGTCAGTTGAATCTGTGAAACATGCAATTTCATATTAGGTGTGTAAGTGGTGTGACTATCCTGAAGTTTGCATGAAGCGCCGGCTAGGGGACCTGGGAACTCTTTTCCCTGGTACCCGGGACAAAACCTAACCAAGTTCCTAATTGGATCCCATCACTACAGTGGTTGGGTGGTTGGCTAACCCACAGGAGTGGATGGGGCTGGACTGATGGATCCCTAAAATGAGACTCAATTATGTTATGATATGATAGATGAAGTAAATCTTGGATAGTAATTGTTCTATGGAAAAGAATCAATGGTTGTGCCTCTCGATGAGGAAAAAAGCATTGGTCTCTATGATCCAAGTGCAAGTTTCTTCCTTGATCTAACCAAGTGACTTACAAGTTTGGTTGGATTAGTTTGGTTAGTGATGACCTTGACTACGTTAGAATAAAAATATCCATGGAGGAATCGCCTGTGCTTTCTAGGCGAGGGAAGTTTTTTCGGGTTTGGTTTTGGAAGAACTGAGGGACTAGTCTCTTGTCCGGATATCCGTGGGGGCGAGGCCCCGAGTGAGAGGCTCTGCCCCGTGCAAGAAGTGCTACTTCCACTACTAGCACCCTAGAATTCGTTGCGCGGAGGGGGCAGGGATCTTTCAACATGTTTTAGTGGACCATATGTCTAGAATTCCAAACGGAGAACCTGCAATGATGATGGCCTCCCAGATGTTTGTTTTTCAAACTTGACATGGTGCCTGAGTGGAGTGAGGAAATATCCAACTATCTAGCTCATGGTTTCCCATAGGATCAACCCTTGAACAAGGATAAAATGTGTCGGCTTATTAAACTGGCCACACCTTATCAATTTATTACTAGAGATTTATATAACCTAGGCAAGGGTGATATCCTTAGGAGATGTGTGTGAGAGGATGAGTTTGTCATGATCTTATAAGAAGCGCATGACGCAGGAATAGTCGGAGGACATTTTTTTGGAGAAGTTACAACTCGCAAAGTGCTTCAAGCGGGACTATGGTGGCCTACATTATTCGGGGACACCATAGAATTTGTGAAGAGATGCAAGGAATGTCAACGTTTTTCTATCCCCCACAACAAAAGGATAGGATGCCACTCACCCTTGTGATTGTGAGACAACCCTTTAAGAAATGGGGTATTGATTTTGTTGGACCCATTAGTCCAAAAGTGCCTCCATCACAACCCTATTATGTGATCGGGCCACATATTAAATCACTAAATGGGCAGAGGCAAGAGCCTTTAACAGAGCTGATGCTCGAACTGCAGCCAAGTTCCTATATGAACAGATCATTTCCAGATTTGGCTCCCCACTTGCATTAGTCAATGAGACCGGGGTTCACATTTCATTAATGAAGTGATTGAACCATTACTTACAGGATTCCTCATAGTCCATTGCAAGTCATCACCTTATTACCCAAAGGAAAATGGCTAGGCAGAGACCACAAAAAAGATTTTATATGCTATCCTGACTAAAACCTTAGAAGCCAGTCGCACGGATTAGGAGCACAAGATTACTGCAATACTATTTGCCTATTGTACATCATATGAGGTAGCAACAGGGTATAATCCCTTTTGTCTAGCTTATGGAATTGATGCGGCGGTAATGCCTATGGAATTTTTAGTTTCAAGCCTGCGAATTGCCGTACAGGAAAGGCTCACTGAAAATACGTTAGCCGAGAGGTTGGTTGACTTGGAGAACCTCGATGAAACCTGGTTGATCGCATCGCATGGACTTATGGTCAAAAAATTATAGAGAAAACACTAGTTTGACCATAACCTGAAACACAAAGAACTAGAAACGGGGGGACCTCATCCTCATGTATGGTATTGGGAGCACCAAGAAAAAGAAACTAAAATAAAGAGGGTTAGGACCTTTTAGAGTGTTTGAAATCACCCCTCAAGGGTCAGTCCCAATTGAAACGATCGAAAGGGTAGAAATGGATGGGAGTAAACTCAAAAAATATTATGGACCCCTAACCTAGGAAATGCTCACTCAAGAGCATCTTCTAAAACAAAAGAAAACGCTAGTCAAGGAAAAAATCAGACATGCTCAAGAAGAAGCCAAGGCAAGGGAAGCCAAAGCAAAACAGAGACTCCAAGGGAAAATACAACATGTGAACATGGCTTCACTCACCTTACTTAACGAGGATGACCTCGACATTGAACCTACATGCCTCAATGTAAACGTCTTTACACACAATAGTCACACTAAGAGCATTACATTGATTCATACGGGATCAAGTCATAACTTGATCTCCTATCAAACATGGGTAGCTCTACACAAACCCCACCTCAAGGCCACTAATGCACATCTGCAGCAGTCGGATTTAACCGGTATCTCTGGTGCCTCTTCATGCTCACCTTCTATGTAGTCCCAATAGCCTTTTCCCATCAGGAAATTCGTCAACCTGAACCTCCAACACAATCTGTGTTATGCCATCATTCGACATCTTGCCAAACACACAATTTTACCAGAAACTACACTCTGGTTTTTCCTGCACAACTGCTGTATTTTCTGCACAGCGGTACTGCAGTCCACTCAAATGTCACAACCAGTGACCTCAATGTGCATACATACACCCAATGGCAACTGTAAACCTCTTTGCAGCACCCACAGCGTCTGCATAGTCAATCTGTCTTCCTGCAGTTCTTAAAATAGAGTTCTGCAGAGAATCAATGACTTACCCGCAGTGCTCTAGGTTTGCGCCAACAACAATTGTCACATCCAATAGGCAAAATGGGAAGTACAACTCGATGATGGTAAAGAAACCATCATCGTTCCATTATGGAGTCCATTGAATAAGGGAAAATAGGCAATGACATGTTACATATACCAAGCACTAACCACTAACACTCATTCCACACTGATAATCGTGACACCACAATATGCTATTTCACGAAATCACGGATTGTTAGTTCACGAGTTAAGCCCTTCACGTGGGTTAAGCCGTTCATGGGTTAACCTTTCACGAGTTATCCTTTCACACAGGTAAAAACCTTACGTAATAACACTTCACGCTTTAACCCTTCACGAGTAATCTTTCATGCTTTAACCCTTCACAAATTAATCCTTTACAGGTTAAGCCTTCATGCTTTAACCCTTCACGTACTAACACTTCATGGGTTAATCCTCACAGGTTAAGCCCTTCATGGGTTAACGTCAATGCTCATGCAAGTAAAGCCAGTGGATAGATATAACATGGTCCCTCTCAATCACATAGAAAAGGTTCATGAGGAGAAACTGGAGGGTTGGGCTTGGTATATACACCGAGAAATGGAGAATTACCTTAAGTCACACCAATCCAAAGTTTGTAATCCTTATCTCCTAACCAAAGTACTCAACCATGCAGCTAATCTTCCCATTCCCTAAGGCACTTAGAAGAAGGAAGAGGTACCTCTCAGGCTGAAGGATCCATGGAGCTATCTACCCTCATTCTAGAAGAGTTGTAGCAGGGACAAGCGGTCCTGAAGGAGACTAAGTAGCTTCAAAGAAAAGTAAAAAGATGTGAGGTAGCCTCCAACAAGTTGAATCAGATATGCAGCATCTAGAAGAAGAGGTAGCCCAGGACATTGCATCTTTTCCATAGGTTTTGGAGCAATAGGAAGCAAAAGAAAGGGAAAATATAAGCTTGGTAGCAAGTGCCATTCCTCCAGAGTCAGCACTACACACATCGCCTTCAAGCCTTGCCCAGTTAGATTTCAAAAAACTCTCCCCACTCTGTGATTTAGTAATTTCAGATCAGCCCACCTTAGCGAAGATTGGTACAACACAGGCTCGAGCGAAACAACAATTTCCACAAACAAATGTGGGTGAGAGGAATGAAGAGGCCACCTTAGCACAACTAGAGGCAACTCAAGAAGCTCAAGATGCTGAGAAGAGAAAGAGAGCTGACGAGACTCCAAGTCCCAGCAAGCGAAGGCGAATGAACACTGAGAACACAATAGGGGAATATTCTTTCTTAAACAATCTTGAGGCTGATCGCTTCCTAGAGGATACCATGGAAGGCCTCGACATGCTGCTATAGTACCAAATAGAAGGCTCAGCCTCCACAAGTGCAAATATTTGGACCCAAGAGCAAAGGGTATGGCAATGTCATTTACTTACTACTCATATGCTGCATGATAGGAATGCCAAACTCTAGAAATAGGTCCAAGATTCCACTAACCAGGTAAAGGCGCTTAAGGAGCAACTAGCCAAAGAACAGGAGGCAAGGCTCCAAACCTTGGAGGGAAATAATAGGCTAATCAGCAAGACTATAGTCCGCCGCACCACCAAAGAAAATGAGGAGCTCAAGGCCAAATTATAGTAAGCCAAGGCACAACTTCAAAAGGAAGTAGCACATACCAAGGAGAAATACGAGCAACATACACCGCTAAAGGAAGCCCATGCCATGTTCCAAGCTAAGGAAGAAGGATATACAGGGTAGCTCAACACACTCAATGAAGCCATTGCTAAAGTAGAACAGAAAGTGATAAGCCTCTGAACAAAAAGAGAACAACTAAACAAAGCACATGCTGAGAAACTAAAAGCCCTCAATGAGGTGATCACTACAAAGTTGATGGAGATAGATCAGATATTGGTTAGCCATCAACAGGTGCTTGAGCATGTACACCAACAATTAACTAGCAACCAAAGCTTAGCAAAGGAGTGACTAAAGTAGATTGAAGAGGCTAATGTTCAAGCCACCACTTCTAGGATTGCAATGGAGGAAGTTGCAAGAAGATATGAAGAGCTAGTTGTGGAGCTTCTCTCTCCTCCAACCTCTCTTGGAGATTACTCTCTCTCTCTATTGGTGGCCAAGGACTTGCTTGGGGTCTTCACTTCTAGCCAAAGAATCAAGCCCAAATCAAATGTAAACCCTATTTTAATGGTTTTTTTTTCAATTCTCTCAATGATTTTCTTCTTCTCAACCCCTCTAAAGCTTGAGAAGCTTTCTAAGCAATGGCTTTTTGTTCAAATCAAGCTTTCCAAAGATTCATAATGTCTATTTAGATTAATGTTAATTTTTATGCTTAATCTTAATGTTTTTCTTTAAGAAAATCTCTCTCTTGAAAAGATTAGTCATTCCTATGGTTAAATCCTTGGTAGAAGGATGATTCTTATTCATAATCTCTTTATCTTAAACCAAACTCTATGCTTGACAAGCTAGAGAAAGAGATTAGTTATTCTCATGATTTTTAATCTAGGAAAAAGAAAGATAAATTCTTTTAATCTTGTTTATGGTATGGAAAAATCGTATAAATTCATCCTAAATTGAAAGGAGATTATGTTAAAATTTTCAAAAATGAGGAATGATTATTTTAGTCTAATCTAGAGAATTAATCATAATTATGCTTATAATTATGGTTATAATTATGCTATGTATGCATAATTTAATTTTAGCTTAAAAGAGAAGTTCCTATCATATTTTCATTACAAGTTTTCATTTTAAATAGAAAATTGAATATTTTCAGTTATTGCAGCAGCAAAGCTATGGTAAATTTTCTAGAAAAAGATATAAATCTTATTTTTATGCATATTTTTAATAAAGCAAAAAGAGGAATTCCTATCATATTCTAGGCATAAATATTTTACGCTAAAAGTGGAGTTTTGAGCATATGATTCAATAGTCAGAAAAAGTGGAGTTTTGAGCATTATTCAATAGTTAAAAAAATAAAGAAGGTTATGCACAAATTTTATAGAATCATTGAATGGATGTGAATGGATGTAGGAATGATGTGATTGGATGTGAATGGATGTATATGGATGTAGGAATGATGTGAATGGATGTGTATGGATGTAGGAATGATGTGAATGGATGTGTATGGATGTAGGAATGATGTGAATGGATGTGAACGAATGTAGGATGATGTGAATGGATGTAGGAATGATGTGAATGGATGTGATACGATGTGATTGGATGTGAATGGATGTAAGAATGATGTGAATGGATGTGATATTATGTGAATGAATGCGGATGGATGTGTATGGATATAGGAATGATGTGAATGAATGTAGGAATGATGTGAATGGATGCAAGAATGATGTGAACAGATGTAGGATGATGTGAATGGATGTGTATGGATGTAATATGATGTGATTGGATGTGTATGGATGTGATGAATGTAGGAATGAGTGAATGGATGTGATATGATGTGAATGGATGTGATATGATGTGATTGGATGCGAATGGATGTAGGAATGATGTGAATGGATGTGATATGATGTGATTGGATGCGAATAGATGTGTATGGATATAGGAATGATGTGAATGGATGTAGGAATGATGTGAATGGATGTGATATGGTGTGATTGGATGCGAATAGATGTGAATGGATGTAAGAATTATGTGAATGGATGTAGGAATGATGTGAATGGATGTAAGAATGATGTGAATGGATGCAAATGAACGTGATATGATGTGAATAAATGTGAATGGATGTAGGAATGAAGTGAATGGATATGAATGAATGTGAATGGATGTGAATGGATATAGGAATAATGTGATTGGATGTGACTTAATGTAGAAAATGTGGGATAATGAGAAATGACGTGGAATGGGACGATGAGAAATGATGTGGAATGACGAGAGATGATGAGGAATAATGTGAAAGGATGTGGATGATGAGAAAAGATGGGAATTCTGTTTGGAACTGTATTTGTAGACGAAACCTATTTTTTTAAAGATTGTTTTATGTCAAGAATGCTAGGGAAGCATTTTGACCATCTTGTGAATGAGGTCGTGCGGACCTAAGTGAAAATGTTGCAACAGCTGAGACAGAGAGTCAATGGACGTCTCGCGTGGCAAGGTCGGCTGAGGTCTTGACCAGCCTCGATTCGATTAAAATGGTGAGCTTCCAGTACGGTGGATGAGGGACCAAGGAAGCGGCCTATGAGTGAAGCGCTAGGTCACCTGCTAAGGAACCTAGAGGGTGCTGACCATACGGTGCTCGGGATCTGGGTCGCCGAAGATACCCACGCGTGCGTCGGGGAAGAAAATGAGTTGGAGTTATTTTCTGAACACGGGCATGAATCTGGTTGATTGACCTTGCTGGTCTTCAACGGATGAGTTCATGGCTCTTTTACATGGATCTTTGTTGTTGATCTTGCTGATCCCAAACTGAGAGTCCATATGGTTTTGATGTGATTAAACTCCTAGGTACTATGGGCTAGGAACTATTGAAAAGGCTCCTGAGTGAGCAGGTGGTGAGAGTTCTGGTTGCTGATGATGCCAAATGATTGAAATTAGATTTTATGGTTGGAAATTGGATCTAAATATTTTAGAGGATTATGATCAGTAATACTATGGTTTCATTTCAAGTTTGCTTTAAAGACAGCCGAATTTGTAAAATGCAATTTCATATTGGGTGCGTAAGTGGTGTGTCTAAATTGTATTTTGCATGAGTGCCATCTAGGGGGCCTGGGAACTCTTTTCCCTGGTACCTGGGACAAAACATAACCAAATTTCTAAATGGATCCTATCAATACAGTGGTTGGGTGGTTGGCTAACCCATGGGACTGTATGGAGTTAGGCTCCCTATAATTAAAATTCAATTATGTTCAAGCTACGATAGTTACACTAATCACGGATAATCCTTGTTCTATGGAAAAGAATCAACGCCTGTGCCTAATGATAGGGAAAAAAGCGTTGGTCTCTATGATCCAAGTGCAAGTTCCTCCTTGGATCCGGCCATGTGACCTGTGGGTTCGGTCGAAATGAAAAAGGGTAAATTAAGGGTCTTGACCACGTCAGAATAAAATTCTCCTAGAGGAATCGCCTATGCTTTCTGGGCGAGGGAAGTTTTTCTAGGTTCAGTTTTGGGAGAACCGAGGGATTAGTGTCTTGTCCGGACATCCGTGTGGTGGGTGAGGCCCCGAGTGGGAAACCCTGTCCCACGCGTGAGGTTGCTACTTCTGCTGCTAGCTTCCCGGATTTCAGTGCACGGAGGGGGCAGGGGTCTCACAACTGGTATCAGAGCCTTGTTGAAAGCTTAAGAATGAAAAATGAATTTTTTAAGAAATTTATAAACTCAAAAAGAGCATTTACATATTGTATTCTCATTCCTTAAGCTTCATTAGTGAAGACTTTTAATCGATGAATTGGGTTTTTAGATGGAAGTACCGCAATTGTGTGGTATCTCTGACTTGCTTGAGACCTAGATATGATGGTATTATAGCTCCAGGGACCGTGACTACCCGTATATACCATGGATATAATTGTAGCTCTTAATACTGACAATATATATGAGTGAATCTAAGACCTTGAAGTTATAAGCAAAAATGCTTTCCAGATGATGAATTCGAATGCTGGTTGATATGATTTTAGAATTCTGGTTGAGAGCAATGATGATGTTAGTAACTTGGAAGATGATTATGACTTTCAGCACATCACTACTATGAGATTAGTGGATTGTGCCGACAGATTGACCTTTAACCTAATGGACCTAAATAAGGAATGACAAATTGAGAACCTAAATAACTAAAATTTCTGTGGGAAGTGTTCAAATGGGTTTCTGGTCTGATGATGGACCATTATTGTGTTAAGGATATGAATGAACTATTTTCTGATGATGAGTTCTATATGTTCTTATAGAAGGGATCTTTATCCCAAGATTCTGTGAGGGTTGACTAAACTATAAGGAACCCCAGAATTAGTTGGATCTAAAGTTTAATTCCTTTCAGATTTGAAGTAATCTTTTCACCTGAGCGTCTTGGTTAAGTTGGAAAAAGGGACTTAACAGGGAATTTTTGTATTAATAGGATCATGGATCAAGGTCGTCATGGTAGAAATGTTTGCCCCCCGACGCGATGAGGAAGAGCTCGACCCGGATGTTCGTAAAGCTCTTCATAAATCTCAGCCTGGACCTTTCAAAAGTGAAGGGGAGCACTTGGGAGAAACAATAGAGAAGTGGATCGAAGCTATGGAAGAGTACTTCGATGTCACTGGCTACAATGAAAAAAGTAAGGCGGCTCTTGCCACGATGAAGATCGTAGAAACAGCTAGGGTAGCATGGAGGAACCCCTGCGAGACAAACCATCTAGGGATCGGAACACCTAGACATGGAATGATCTCAAGATTTTCCTAAGGAAGAGATTCTGTCCCTGGAGACTAAGATGAACGAATTCCTGGAGTTAACCCAGGGGAGCAGAACTATTGAAGAGTATCACCAAGCATTCGCTCTCCTCAAATACTCGCCCCACCGCCGCTGGATGAAGAACAACTAATGACCAGGTTCATTCGGGGAATGAACGAACCCTTGGATACCCTGGTGAAGAATGCAAAGCCAATTTCTATGGTGAAGCAATGTGGATGACGAAGGATTTCGCCAAGGCCTTTGATGTCAAGGTCCCATCGAAGCCAACATCATCATCTTTCAAAAGATTCCTAGCTCCGGAAGGTGATTCCAACTTTCTGCCTTCTAAGAGACAACCAGGTCAAAATCATGATATGGGAAGTTCCAGAATGGAACAAAGGTCTTTTTCTCGGAACACAATCCCCTGGAATTCAACTTCAGAAGTTCCACCCTTGAACAAAGAAGTTAAATGCTTTAACTGCCAAGGATACGGTCATCATAGTATGGATTGACCAACTCCTTTTGGATCAAGGTTTTCAAGACAAGGAAGTCAAGGACCAAGATTCCAGATTTTAGCTCCTTCCTTCCAGAGTAATCAAGGTTCTTCCCATCAAAATCAGGGAAACCCCCGAGGTAGACCCCCTAACCAACCCTCAGCTTCAATTCAAAGTAATGCAAGACCTCCACCTCAAAATAGGAGAAGTCAAAGAGAGATATTCCCAAATCGGCCATATACTTCCAAGAAAGTAACGCTGGAAGTAATAGAAGAAAGAGAACTAAGAGATTATCCTCCAGCTGCAAGATGAGGACATCTCACATTTTTTAAGTGGGTTAGGATGTAAGATTCCTCCCCCCCAGCTTTTGAGATGTACAGGTGTAAGAACCGCCCCTTCAATCTCTTGTAATCACCCCCCCTTAGAAATGGAAAAAGATCTTGTTTTACCCTGTTTTGACCTTGAGAGAGAAAATATCTAGAGAGAGGTAATTCAAAATTGATATATTTTTGGATGCAAAAATTCTCCTAATGTCTAAGATGAGTTTCCCTGAAACAGAAGTTCAAAATGAACTTTCCAATGTGCATTAGAAATTAATTGAATATGTGTATAAGAGACCTTAGCCTAAGGGTCCACATTTTCAGAAATTTTTGGATTAAGGTCCAAATAAGGTTCCAAAGGGCCAATAGGATTAATCCAAGTATTGGGATGAGATAAATACAACGAATAAAAGAAAATATCCCAAAAATGAGTTGATTATTTGCATGTGGATCGTCGATACGGCGGTTGGAACGCGTGTTACTATGGATGAATCGACGTTGCGGGGAAATTTTGTGAGTTTAATGCTATTTTTTCTTATTTTTTATGGTAAATAAGCGTTAATAGAAATTTTTACCAAAATACCACATATTTTATTGCAGATATTTTTGGTAGAATGGATTCCTTGAATTTCTACAATTTTAAGGAATTTTTTTCTAATTTTTAAGAAATTTTTAGAGCATTTTATGGTTAAAAATGTATTTTTAATACATTTTTGTGGGTTTTCCGTGGATATTCTATCCATTTCCTGCCGATTTTCTGTTGAAATGCAGTAGGGGCAGCATGTTGATGCATGGAATTCTCTCCTGATTGCGTGGGACCCTCTTCGCCTCAATTTTGATTTTTTCTTCTTTTTCCCTCTCCCGTGTCGTGTGAACGCCTTTTAGTTGGCATAATTTGATTAATTTTTAATCATAATTAACTTTTAATTATGATTAATCAAAAAAGATTAATTAAATTGTTAATCCTCCTCTCTGATTACAGAGAAGGAGGGGGTGGAGAGAGAGAACTTTTTAGTTGGAGAAGAATGGGAGAAGAGAGGTGAGAGGAGAGGGGAGACTCCTCCTCCCTCTCTCTTGTTTTCAACAGGCGCACACGCGGGGGGGGGGGGGGGGGGGGCTGCACCGCAGCCTGTGCAGGCGAAGATCGCCCCCCCCTTTTTTTACCTTTATACTAAAGCTTAATAAAAAGCTTTATTTAAAAATTTTGGATTAAAAAAAGGATTTTTTTAATTCAAAAGATTTTGAAAGCTTTTCAAAAAAGCTTGGAAAAGCCTGAAAAAATTTGAGAAAATATGAGTTTTGAGAAAACAAATTCTTTGAAACTTTTTCTCTTAAAACCTTTGACTTTCCACTTTGGCTTAAAACCTTTGGCTTTCCACTTTCCTGAAACCTTTTTGCTTTCCGAATTCCGGAAAATCTTTTGATCTTTCGGATTCCGGAAACTTTTGACCTTTCACATTTCGATTTTTTTTTTTGTCTTTTCATTTTCCCGAAACTATTGGCTTTTCGTATTCCGATTTTTTTTTGGTCTTTTCATTTTCCCAAAACTGTTGGCTTTTCGTATCCCGGGAAAACTATTGGGATTCCGAAATTTTTGACGGTTCATATTCTAAATGCATTCGGGGTAAATTAAAAATTTTTAAAAAAATCTTAAAATTTAATGAAAAATTAGACAAAGGTTATTTTAAATTTCTTAAAAATGTGCGGTTGGTGTTTGGCATGTGGTGTGTCCATTCGGGTGTCCGTGACCATTCAAATTCCTTTAAAAATATATTTTTTGACCTAGAAAATTAGAAAATCCATTAAAATTATAAATTTTCATTGGATTTGAGAATTGTCGGACGGAATTGGAAATTTCGTGAACGATGGGATTCTCAAGAGAAATTAGGAATATTCTAGAAATTATTTTTAGAAATCCTAAAAATTGGTATTTTTAAAATATCAATGGTATTTTAGTAAATTTAATTGCTAAAAATTTTCTGGAAAAATAGAGGTTTGGAATGCCATAAGATAGGTTTGGTGAAATTCAAAACTATCATATTTTGTGGTCCTAGAAAATTAGAGAAAAATTAAGAAAAAATCATGATAATTCTTTTTCTCGAGAATTTTATATTTTCGAGGGTTATTTAATGTTGAAGTACATTTTCACGTGCTGACATTAGATAGATGCGGGTTATTCGCATATTATTAATATGATTATGCCTCGTATTAGTAGATATTTCTATTTGGATTAATTCTAAACGATGTTTTCATGATTTTTTACCATTGTTTAGCCATTCTTTTTGGACATATTCCATACTTTCTTCAATGATGGCTATTACCTGCATTCAAAGTGTGTCTCACCTTTGATATTTTTCCATGATAATTTATTTTGCACTTGTTTAAGTGTGGTCTATGCTTAATTTCCTAAGCCTAAGACAAATTCTATCATGGGTCAGTTGATCTGTTTGTTTTGGTGGATTTGATTGGATGTTTTTCAAGTTTTATTTGGACTCATCAGGTTCTGCCTAGATCACTTGTGTCTAGGGATTTTTTATTGAGTACTACACACATGTGTTTCACTTGCTTACTTTGGAGTTTTGTTTGAATGACACTACGTTCATATACTCCGGATTGATGAGTTGGCCAGCAATTTTAATGCTTCTTTTGTGGCATGATTAATGACCATTAGATGGCATGCATTGATTTTTATGATCAACTAAGGTTTTCATGGATTTGAGGAGCTTCCATGCTTTTATCCATGGTTTTAAGGATCTTTTTGATCTTTTGGATAATATCATGTGCTTTGAAGGTAGCATTTGCCTTCGTTTTTGTACATAATTTTGGACTATGTTCCTTGTACTCTTATACGTATTCCAACTCGGATACCTACTTGCTTATGTATCTAGGTGAGTTATTTTTCTACCCTAACTTTAGTGTTTATTGGGTAGTTATCATTAGAAAGGCGCCAATAATTCAAAATTCTTTTCTAATGATATACTCGGAAAGAGTTATTCTTTGATGTGGTCTCAGGTATATAGAGACAGGTTTTAGTATGTGAAAGTATGGGGGATAAGGCCATCTTATTTCTTTTATACAGGATTTTATTCATTTTTCTTAGACGACATACTAGGGAGGTTCAAATCGTTAAGGTATGTATGGGTGGTATCATGGTGGCATGGAACGCTAGTGATCCCTCACATATATTATCTTATGGGATAATTTGGGCTCAAGATTGTTGCTTTGCTTACATCACTTAGCATGTTAACCTCAACATTCAAAGAGAATCTCATTTTCTAAATTCACTAGAAGTTATTGTGTGTGAATTCTTCAGATAAACTTGTTTTATCTATAGCCTGCATGTATTGATGAGTGTAATCTCATCGACATTTTCACTTGTTGAAATCTCTTTCTTTAGAGTTCAACGAGTTTATCTTGTTGTGTTCGGATAAAGGAAATTTGGATTTTTCCTTTGTTGGCATTTCTTTCTCTAGTTTTGTACTTTAGGAGATTTATACAGTCAACCTGATGGTTTACGGATGGACATATGTGACTCAGACGTTGATGACTCTCTATGTTGATATGGGTAATTCTGGACGCCGATAATTCCATGAGCAAATGTGGGGTACATCGGGCCGCCGATGGATACCTGGTTCCTGTTGTTATAATGCCATGTTTTTCTACTTTATTCCGAATGGTTTACAACGAGGAAACTACTTTGAGTATGAATTGCTCTGATCATCCATAGTCTGATGGGAAAACAGAGCATATGAATCAGATTGTAGAGGATATGTTTCGTACATATGTCTCATGGAAAATCATCAAATTGAAAAAAGTATCTTCCAATGATGAAATTTGCCTATAATAGTTTTAAACATACGACTATTGGTTTTAGTTCGTTCATGCTTATATATGGGTATTAACCCAGGGCACCTATTGATGTCGATCTTAAGGACATCGAGCTTGATGCATCGAGGGATTTCTTGCGTGATATGCAGGAAATGCTGACCGAAGCTCGGGATTCTATGAGGAGTGCTCAGGATAGGGCACGATTCTATGCTGATAGAGGATGCTCAATTTGGTCTTTTGAACCAGGAGCGTTGGTTTATATAAAAGTTCCTAAAGATTTTTAGACTTTGTCAAAAGGAAAATGCTCGAATTTATCTCCTAGATATTGTGGTCCATTTCGATTTATACATCGGATTGGCACGGTTGTGTTTGAACTTAAACTACCTCCACATGTTAGAGTTCATCCAGTCTTTCATATCAATAGATTGAAAGGGAAACTAGGAGGTGAGGATAACATAGTTACTCCTCAAGAACTCGTTGAAGTCGAAGAATTATCCTATATTCCACATGAACCTGATAAGGTACTTGAATTCAGGGAAAGGAAACTTTGTAGTTGACTAATCCCTAAGGTTAAAATTAGGTGGAAAGATAGGGAAATAGAGGATTCGACTTGGGAGTCGGTTGATATTGTTCAGTGCAGTTCTCCTTCTTTTCATTGCAAGAGTGCAATGGTTTGAGAGAGGAGAAGTTGTTATATGCACATTATATGTGCATATACTAGGAGGCTAACCCACATTAGGCTTGTGAGCATGGGAGCATGGGAACAAGCTCTAGTGGAGCATGGGTTAGGACTAATCTTAAGGGTTAAGGTTAGGGTAAGGCATCCAAGGGTCACACATGGGAAATGGAGAGTCAAGAGTCACTTGAGGGCTCTCCTATATAATAGGGGCATAGGGCACACTCAAGGGAGGCCAAGGCTATGTTATCTTGAGCTTAGGCTATGGTCTCTTGATGTTATCTTGAGGCTAGGTTATGATATGATGTTCTCTTGTATAGAGGATTATATCTACTCACCTACCATTTCACACTATAGCTACATGCTATTAGATTGGAGTTATACCTCTTGATGGTATGGAACATCAAGGTAAAGGTATGATGTACTTCATTATAATTCATGTGTGCATCCCTTGGGCTCGGGGGTGGTCGGGTGGATGAGATTATGTCTGATTAATGCATGTTTATGCATAACAATTATCTAGGAGATCTTAGGGTTTTAACACTTTAGGAACTATTGAAAAGGCTCCTGAGTGAGCAGGTTGAGTGAGCAGGTGTGGTGAGCGTTTTGGTTGCCGATGATGCCATAGGTACGCTGAGGAAGGATGATTAAAATTGGATTTTATGGTTGGAAATTGGATCTGGATATTTTAGAGGATTATCATCAGTAATACTATGGTTTCACTTCAAGTTTACTTTAAAGACAGCCAAATCTGTAAAAGGTAATTTTATATTAGGTGCGTAAGTGGTGTGTCTAAATTGTATTTTGCATGAGTGCCGGCTAGGGGGCCTGGGAACTCTTTTCCCTAGTACCTGGGACAAAACATAACCAAATTTCTAAATGGATCCTATCAATAGAGTGGTTGGGTGGTTGGCTAACCCATGGGACTGATGGATCCCTATAATTAAAATTCAATTATGTTCAAGTTACGATAGTTGCAGTAAATCACGGATAATCCTTGTTCTATGGAAAAGAATCAACGGCTGTGCATGTTGTTGTTGACGAGGAAAAAAGCGTTGGTCTCTATGATCCAAGTGCAAGTTCCTCCCTTGATCTGGCCATGTGACCTGCGAGTTCGATCGGAATGAAAAAGGGTAAATTAAGGCTCTTGACCACGTTACAATAAAATTCTCCTAGAGAAATCGCCTATGCTTTCTGGGCGAGGGAAGTTTTTCCGGGTTCGGTTTTGGGAGAACCGAGGGATTAATCTCTTGTCCGGACATCCGTGGGCGAGGCCCTGAGTGGGAAACCAGGCCCCGGGCGTGAGGTTGCTACTGTCACTGCTGCTAGCTTCTCGGATTCCGATGCACGGAGGGGGCAGGGGTCTCACAGCTAGTACCAGAGCCTTGTTGAACCTATCCAACCTTGCCATCCCTCCCCAAACCACCCTCTAGCCTCCTCGAATTGTAGCACCGGACCCTCTAGCTCAACCTCCTCCACCCAACACAACATCATCGACGAGGAGATAAAATTCCCACCACCACATTTTCCACAATCCTCTCCAAAGTCCGTTATGCTTCCACACCATCCTCACCATGCTCTTCTTCCAAAACACAATCTCCTTCACTAAGCCCTCCACCATCTTCCCTCTGCCTAAATCTTCAATTCTGGTGCCAGGTACTTTACTTTACTCATTGCTCTTGGACGAGAGAGACTACATTGAACTCTTTGTTCCTACGCTAAGCTCTACCCATACCTTGCATCCCCATGGATATCATCACTCATTAGGGTAATTTAGTGGATGCACACACATGGCTGGCACACCGTGGATGAGGCCTACTACTGGTATCTCCATGCCCATCAACATCTTCATCATGTATCATAGAATTTGGAAGTAGCTACAACTTATGAGAACTAGCAAATGCCACTTATTCGACATTGTGCATGTGGCCTACCCCCAGGACATCTCAGATGACGAATACAAGGAGGCCCACACATTTTATCAATCCATGAAGCCAGTGTTCATTGTGAAGAAAGAGGACAAACATACAACCGACACTACTAAGGACAAGGACGAGGATGATGTGTTCGACAACAAGCACATGTCCAAGGAAAACCCCTAGCAAGATCTACGATTGGTGGCCTAAGTGAAGCTTCCCATGACCCTTTCCCCTCGTACAATCCCACATGCCTCAAATGCTTCCGCTTAGGTCAAAGGAAAGGAACATGCCTCAACCTTCATTTCCCCGAATCAACTCGCAACATCAGCTCCCTCTTGTTGCCTTCACCTCATCACTTGCCACTCCTCCTTGGATTACCCCCCTACATTTCCAACACTGCCCATATCCTTCTCGTCTCCCAAGCCACTCCCACCACTTACCTCTCTAGGAGACATTCGAAAAACAAACTCACCAAAGCCTCAACTTCGCAAGCCGATCACCCCGTTCTCCCATCACAAGTCTTAGAAAAAGGTGAGATCCCAGCACTTCCCGTCGAGTGAGCAACAATGCACTTTATGCAAAATGATTATGAAAAATTTCCAAGCTTATGACTTATGTAATGCTAGAAGATAGTTAAACACCGAGCTTACGACTTGTGTAATGCTGGTAATATACAATTAGACTAGAGAATTATCCTAGACCAACTTATTAGACTCTCGAACATTATTCAAGCAGCTGGCATTGTGTAAATAAGTCTTGTATATAAGACATTTTGACTAATGAGAAAATATATAATCCCATTCTTACAGTTGAGTTTGAGTCTTCTTGCACTTGTGATTGAAGTTATTTGTATGCTTTCTCTCTTCTTCTTTGTTCCATGCATGCTTAGGAATTGTGTGGGTGAGTGTCAGTGTTGATGTATGTTCTTTTCTCCCTCTCTCCTTCTCTTGTCTACTCTCTTATACTCTCACTCACCATGGCATCATCAGAGTAGAGGTTGAGATTTCCATAGCTCTCTCTCTCTCTCTCTCTCTCTCTCTCTGTGTTACCCACCCATTTGCTAAGTTCCTTTGTGGTGACAACGAAGGAGACAAGATTGAAGACCCTAGCTCTCCATAAGAGAGGGTTACTCTACCAAGGGGTGCAAGCTGATAAAACCCTTGCATTCTCCTCTCCCCCTCCCTACCTTGCAAGGTTCAAGTGTTCGTAATCAATGAACTTTAGCACACACGAGTCAATTTTCCAATATGAGAAAATGCCAAAGTTAGATAATAACCTACGACACAAAGTAAAACATAGCTAGAAAAAGAGATAACCTTAAGCACGTATAGGAGATGTATACACATGAGTAGATGATTTTCAAGTTTAATAAGCAAAGTAGACTTGAATTTTTTGATGATTTAGTTTCTAAAGTACAATCTAATGTAATTTTTTAGTACCTCAAAACAATGAATGTAAACAAAAAGTCTTCTCATACTCCAAATTTTTTAGTACCTCAAAACAATGAATGTAAACAAAAGTCTTCTCATACTCTAAATTTTTTTTAAATACTTTTTTTAAGAGTACATGGTTACGTCCCTAATAACTTGTAAGTGTTGGAGTATTGTGTCTTCAAAATGACAATGTAAACAATGGAATATGACTTGTCCTTGTGATTTAAAGTATCTAAATTTCAAATAATTACTTATGTAAATTAAACTTAAGCCGTATCTTCGAACCATTAAAAGAAATAAGAATAAAAAATGTAACATTGAGAGAGTTAGTTTCGAAAGTAAATTTTAGAGAGAGCTTGGCTTCATTCTTAAAAAGAATATCATCTCTTAGTTGCTTAATTTAGCACTCGCCTTAAAGATATCAATGAAGAACTTATTGCCTAACCAAATATTAATTTCATGATGAAGCCTATGAGTTCAACCATTGAGATCTTGATCAAACGTGCATAGTGTGCCACCTACTTTATTTAATAAATGTTGAAATAAAGGATGCAACCTAGCACCGACTCACCCCACCCAACACACAAACACACACACACACACACACACAAGCAATCATGAGAGTACAAAAAGAGGCACAAACTGCAATGTATTGGATAAGGTGCCAAAACACAATATAAGTGAACCTTATAAGTAAAATAAGGACAAGTTCACATGCATAAGAGCTCGGGGAAAAGACTCCTCTTATGGAGGGTTAAGAGTACCCCAGCTGGTCCTATTGGTGTTTACTCATCACCACCCCTACATTTCGACACAACCCTAGAGTGATGAAGTGAACATATGCATGGATAGCTAATCAATCCCCGAAAGGCAACAAGCCCAAAGCTTTGCAGAAAACTTCGAACTTTTCACGAGGAAGTGCCTTTGTGAACAAATCTTAGACACATATACCAAGCTACTAGATACCCATGAATACCTGACATGCCACAAACTCACATGCTGGAGAATCCCCATTTTCTTTTGGGTTGGGTTGGATTTTTTGGGGGGTGGGGGGTGAACTGTATCCACCTTTTGCAATGGAAGAATTCATACTGCCCTGTGTACACCCTCTTGTGTGAGTCTTGCTTGTGTGCTGCCGATAAACTGTCCACTTGTAAGAAGAACCACCTACCTTCTATCTTCTTCAAAACTCAAAGCTGAACCAAGAGAGAACAGTTCTTACCTGAAAACAAAGAGATACTATGCTTGAATTTTCATCCACGAATTCCTTTACATATATGAAGAGAGACGAAGGGGTGCCTTCCATGTAACACCAATATTAATCACGCGACTCAATGTTAAATTATCAGGTACATAAAAGTGTCCAGTAACTTTATGAGCTTAGCTCTCTCTAGAAACAAAAACTTGGCTCATGTTTATAACTGCTGTAAATTACCTAAGCAAGACAATGCCTTCTATCACTACAGTAACAGCCATTCAACAAGAGGCACCTAAATTACAATTTTGGCATGTAAAGAGCATAAACTTGTACCGAACTATAGAGTTAATACAAGCTGATGAAATCCTGAAGGGTACCGGTAGGAAGAAGATGGAGCCAAAAGCGATTTGGAGTATCAAAGATCAAAGCAAATGAAGATCAAGACTCAAAAAGCACACCTCATGCAACAAAACTACAATAGCTTAGGTGTGCAAGCTTCTAGACCTGCAAGAATAACGCAAGAGCAAAATAGATTCCTGACAATTGATCCCTCCAACTGCAAGAGCAGTGCAAATGTGGTCCAATTGCCATGTTGAAAACAATTAAACAGCCTTACAAAAAATACTCCAACACATGGCATACTAATCTCTAAGAGACCTTGGAAATTTTTGTTCAGATCACTTGCAGCAATCATTCGGGTGCGCCATTCATTCTTGCCATACAAGCTGCAATCCAGAGTGCATGGAAGTGAAAGTCTTACCAAGCAATGTACATTGAAAGGCCACTAGCCATTGGCAGCATAGCTAAAGTTCTTGTCAAAGATTTACCAGTTTAATGAAGTTTCCTTAACGCTTCGAGTATTGTGGAGCCTTGCGAGCTTTGTGCAACCCTGCTTTCTTGCGCTCTACACTTCTGGCATCCCGGGTCAGCAGCCCCTGCTTCTTCAAGGGATCCCTGTTGGCGGGGTTTGCCACACACAAAGCACGAGCAATCCCCAAAAGAATGGCCTGTGCTTGGGCAGAAAGACCACCTCCTTCAGCCTTCACAATAACGTCATACTTTGTTTCATAGCCGAGGCTGACAAGGGGGAACTTCACATATTGAAGCCACAAAGGGTTGCCTTGGAGGTATTCCTGGAGCAAATGAAAGTGATGAGACAAGTATTGACATACCAGCAGGCATGTGGAGATGGAGTTGACAAGAAAAGCCTTATGTATTCACAACCCCTTCAAGGGCCTGTAGCCCTAGTGGCTATTTGCAAGACTCCTAACATAAATCAAAATAAACAGAACAATTTTCATAAGGTTCCTGAAGCAGCTACATGCTGCGGCATAAAATGCAACCACATGATAGAGCAGATGCACAACTAGGGTTTTAACACAAAGAGCGCAGATAAAAATGTAGAGGGGTACCTGAGCCGTGCGGCAGTTGATGATGATCTTTCCTGTGCCTTCGAGAAGGCAGACGCGAGCGACTGCGGTTTTGCGGCGCCCGGTCCCCAGCAGCTTCTGGGCGGCGATCCCGCCCGGCATGGCCGTCTTAACAAAAGCCTTGAGAGCCTCGCGATCGTCCAGGGTTGCGGCCGTGGCAGCTACCTTAGGCAGTGCAGCAACCCTGTTGCTGGTGAAGGAGAAGGAGAGGCCATGAGTGGGCCTGCCACACGCAATCCTCAGGCCAGACAGAGACGACGCCCGCGACGAGGACAGTGAAGAAGGAGCACACAGAGAGAGGCAGGATAGCGACGAGGCCAACACTGCTTCCGCCATAGCCACAAAACCTGTACAAGCCTACAACGAAGTCTAGTCAAAGGATAACGTGGAGAGAGAGAAAGAGAGACACAGAGGGTCATGGCCTGAGGATGTCCGGGCGCCGCCCTACGGTGTTTGGCCTGCGGTTTGAAACGGCAGGGTTCCTTTTTCTTTTGCATTTTAAAAGGCTCAATTTTTGCTACAAAAGCCCAATCATATCTATTTAATGGAGTTTAATTGTGTCCTCTAGGGCTATTGAATATGATTCCAAGGGCTTTGGGCTTTAGGAGTTTGAATCATGAATCATGTGGCTCGTCAAAGCGTGGCTACAATCTGTTGCAAAACGGTTCTTTTCAAATGGTGGGTTGTGTACATCCTTCCAAGGTGGAAATCAATGTTTTTTGAACCACCACTCTGTTAAAATCCTCTCAAGTTTGTGTATCTCTCTAATGAACAAATGTCTAAAGGAGAGGGTTTTACCCATGTTATTAGGTGGTAATATCTGTTAGCCTAGGCATAGCTATCTTTGGTGCATTAAGACGCTTAGTACGAGTGCCCATGACCTATTTTGTATCATATGATATGGGACACATTTTAATGCAATCCGTGTGACTGCTGAGCTCAACAGACAGTCTTGTCCGCTTTGAGTATCATCTTCATCTACGCATACAGAGCACTCTTCAAGCCAAGGCATTTGAGTGAGACTGCATTTTGAAACATTGCATAATTCCACATATTCCTCACACACCACATATATTCAGCTCTTATTGCATTCCAGATCCTTAATGAGCACCCAGTAAAATCCCCAAGAAGGATTTGTTAGAGACACTGACCAAGGTAAGGCATTGGTGAATCAGTTCTAAAGACTTTTATTAAATTTGCAAGAAATAAACAGATGGGGGATGGTCTCTTCTTCATGTTTGCAGAGCGGGGGCATAATCCATCTCCTATTCCCAGTTTTTTGGCTTTAGAGCATGTCCATATTCCTTTATGCATAATGAGCCATAGTAAGATTGCTTTTTTGGAGGAATAGTTTTTGACCAGATTTTAGAAAAGCAGAATTCCCACTGTTTTATGTCCCAGAGGATGTTCCATTTTAGGTTTAGTCTCACATTCATCAGCATTCCATTGATAGGCAGGGGAGGGATGGGTAGCAGCAGCGAGTTGCAATGTCCCCAATTGAATGTATCCAAGGTGAGGAGGCTTCTGCACTCTATGAGCATTGCCTTGTCAGGATCCCATTTGGTTATTCTAGATTGAATGAAAACCTCTCAACTTTCAACATGGCCATCAAATGTAATGTTTCAAAGTTGCAAGCATGGCCATCAAATGTAATGTTTCAAAGTTGCAAGCATGGCCAAAAGAGAGAGTGTAAATGCGTATCAAATAACGAGATTGACTCTCATTGGTTGTTCACGAGAGAATTTTGTAGCTATATCGAGGGTGGGGTGCTAGACGTCTTTACTACCTTTTATGTTGTTAGCTAGTGCTGCAACTCAGCAACATAAGTAGAATGATGTCACTCTGTTTGAATAGCTCATTTGTAGGCTAGGATTATTAGCAGCCCAATATCTTTGCTCCCTCTTTTCCACCGCACATATGTGAACCCAACCATAGTGAGCTTGGCCATATGGGCCGAGTTCACCTCCCATATGTAAGCCATGCTATAGTGCTTGATCAAACATTAACTGTTTTTAGTGCACAAGAGGGTCTCGTGAAAGAAGAGCATGGTTGGTTACGTGAAAAATCCCTTATTGTGAATGACTCTCGAGTGAACACTCGGATGCAGGGATTATTACCCTTGCTCTCACAGGAAGATTGTTTGTTGTATATGGACATGGATGGTGTGCATGAATCTTTTTATGTCTTAATCCACTCTTGTTAAAGGATTTTGATATGGTAGACCTCAAATTTTGCAACAAGTCATCATCATCAAAAATATTATGAATGATTTGAACCACATGTTTGATATATTTAAAAAGGATGGATTATTAGAGCGATGGATCAAAAATTGGGACTCCTCATTGGACTAGATGGGTAGCATGCATTATTAGATTTATGTAACACATGCTATTCATGTTTAGGAGTAGAGGTTTGTAACCTCAAGCACTACATGTCATTGGGCCCATTTGGGGGCCTTGATAGTCTTTGATAGGGTTGAAAGACTCGCCAACATCATAGGTTTGGAATATGATTAATTGTAGCTTGTTATGTGGTCTGAATTTTTAACTCAAAGGTAGGTAATGACTCGACCTTATATTCTCTCATTGCATCCTAAAAGTCATTAAATTGTGACCTCCTTCATGATTCAGTATCTAACCTCCGTCACATTCTTTTGTGCTTCATGCAGATTCCTGTCTCAGAATGCATTATATTGAAGGAGCCACTATCTTTTTTAATTAACAAAAAAACAATCAACCATTTTACTTCTCTTGTATTTTGTAAGTAGTGCTTCAAGCTGCATTTGATTCTCAAAGTGTGAGATTGAAATGTTCCTTATGTCTATTGGTACTTTATGGCTCAATGTAATCCTTTTTGGGTAAGAGTTGCTCATCACCTAGATGGATAACTCTAAAAATATATAGAATGGTAGACTCTATGTGTATGGCTTGGGTAGAACAAATCTTGATGCATGAGTTCATACTTGGAATATATGGTTTGTTTGATAAACTACTCATTTTGTCAGCGATAGCATGTGGTTATTCATTTGAGAGAGTGTAGGGAAAGCAAGGATTGTTGAGTGACCTTTACATAGCTAGGTTCCCAACAAAGTCCAATAACTATAGTACATCTTCCATTGAACATAGGGATGAGTATTTGTAAAAGTTGAGCTGCTCATAGAGGGAAGCACTACTCCTTAATTGAGTTTTCATGAGAGACAATAGTTGGTTCATGGTTGCATACTCAATGAATTCATATGGTGGTGTATGTGATGTAGTTTTATGTTGACATTATAGATAGTGTTGCAAACTTTTTGGGTGGATTTTAAGATATGAATGTTGCCATTCACAATTATTAAATAGTGTCTTTCACTTATTCTTTCCATGGTGCTTTGTAACATTGGTTTTAAGCAATAGAACTAAGCTCAAATTCATCTCAAATGCTCATTTATTAGGATATTGGATCCAAGAGCTAGTCAAAAGGGGAGGAAAGATGGTAAATTTCACTTAGGGTATTTGTTTTATATTTGGGTTGGTGCACATGGCTAATAATACATGAAATAGACCCTTTGTGATTTTGCTAACCACACAAATTAAAATGCTAACCACACAGATTAAAATGCCAAGTCTAAGAGTGGAAGCTTGAGATTGTTTTTACTAGTAGAAACTTTGTAAAAGGGGATTCTTTGGAGGATAATTTTCCATAAATCAAATCAAGATAATTGATTTATCTAAATAGTTTTACCATAATTGTTACATTGATCAAAGTGATGAGTTTATTTGAAGCTTCTACAAAATATGGATTCTTTAAGAAATTCATTAATATATATTTATGATTATCATGGGTTTTGCTTGTGATTTAAATTGGAATGGAGCTTAAAGAGCCTTGGCATGAATGTGATCAAATGTCTTGAGTAGACTTAAAGGTTTTCAAGCAATGAACTATCAATAGGATTTGAGAGATAAGTTTGCCTTTTTAATTTGAGTAGAGACTTGAAGGTTTTGCAAGAAATGGATCATTGAAGTATCAGTAGGCTTTAAGATTCTTTGTGGGGATCAATAATGTTTTGTGAAATAAGGCTTATCAAAATTGGACACTGCATTTTGTGTGGATTGGTTACAACAATTAACACATTAGTGCTTATTATTTTGTTGTGTAACAAAGCTTGTCAAGAATTAGACCCTACGTTTCATGTCAATTGTGTAACAATCAAGACATTAGTGCTTATTGTTTTATTATTTTGTGTAATAAGGCTTGTCAAATAATGAGAACCCTATGTTTCATGTGGATTGGTTTTAACAATTAACACATTAGTTCTTATTGTTTTAATGTTTTGTATAATAGGCTTGTTAAAATTGGACCCTACATTTCATGTGGATTGATTGCAGCAATCAACACATTAGTGCTTATTATGATTTGGGGTAAGCAACACGGATGTGTGGATTGTCCTTCTTAAAGAGTAATTTGCATGAATGCTATGATTAAAATTAGTTAACTTAATGTATGATTTTTTCAAAGGTCAATAAGGATTGTGGGTCTTGAATAAGTTGGGGATAACATAGAGCAATTAAATTGTCAGACTTCATCAGTATGGAGCATTGGGTGATTATGGGTCTTAAATAAGTTAGGGATAACATAGAGTAATTAAATTGTCAGACTTCATCGGTATGGAGCATTGATCACCAAAAGTTACTAAGGGATAGGTCTAAACTTGATGGGTCATGTACGGTGTAACATGGAGTTAGTAGTTGGCTATTGCAAGATTGGATTGATGATCTAATATAGTAATTTGAAGGTGGGTTATTGATAGAAGCATGTGGCCTAATTCAACGAATGGAGTGCATTGTTGAGCATATATAGTTATGTGAGTCTAGATCTATTCCAACCCAAGGGCATCCTATGGATTGCCAAAACTTAGTGTGGTATGTGATGCATCCATCAACAATTGCCCAAAGTTTTCTAGATATACAAAAACATTCGCCAACCCATCTATACTTATATTATTTTAATGGTGTCTTATTTTTTACCCTAATTGCATCTATCTATAATATGTGGGCTGAGAAAAACACGGGGGAGAGGTTACTTCCAAGCAAACTTCTTCACACACACACACAAGAATAGGCAAGCACATAAGAGAGAGATGGATGGCTGAGTTTTCCTTTATCTTCTTCACTTCTCTATAACCATAACATAAAGACGAGTGTACATAATATAAGGGAAAATACTCTACTACTAAAACACACAAGGTCTATAGTGTGAGCCCAACTATATTAGCTGGCATTATAACTATGCCATACTATCAAGGAAAATACTCTACTACTAAAACACACAAGCTCTATAGTGTGAACACGACTATATTAGCTGGCACTATAACTATGCCATAACTCTAGTAAACTAAAGCAGGAATCATACAACCTATAAACCACTTGTGGTGACATTTTAACCATATCTTACCAACAATGCCAATGGCAACCGGGCTTAATGTCTCCTCACTGTCAATGTCATATGGTTGTGCATATCCCTTGGTAACTGATCGAGTTTTTTTCTTCTCTTTTCATAGACCTTGCAAGAGAATGAAGTAGTTTACGAGGGATCATGAAGGGAGTCTATGCACCTTGTGGATATCATCATTGGAAAACTCATGGCATCTCAAAGTAGTGAGGTGAAAAATTACCTTTTTTTCAGGGGAAATTGTGTGCATGAAGCTCTATATTTATCCCACATAGCATTTTTTTCAAAAAGCTAGGAGCCTTTATAGGCTATTTTTTCTCCCCTCTCGGCCATGGTTTCTTGATGGCCTTGCTTTGTGGCTTGGGCGTGTAGCTCTTGAGTGCCCAGTGCTTGGGCACCTTTGCTTGTGTGGACTTGCATCCCTTTTTGGGTGTCTTGGCTGCTATGAGAGCCGCATGTTGCTTGTGGTCATCCTCATCGACTGTGCACTGCCCACCATCGTGCATGTATCAAGCCCACCACACCCCATTTTCCGGAGAAAAAATAAAAAAAAAGGAGAGGCCTCTGTTCGGATTTAAAAAATAGTTTTTTCCCTAAAAAAGAACCAATATATTGACAAAATACGGACACCATCCTTGATAAAAAGGACTGCATGATTTATAACAAGAGCACCACTCTTTTATGCAGTAGAAAGGAAAGGAAGGGAGAGCCCTTGAATACCTATATAAATAGGCATGTGTGTGAAAATGGAAGGAGTGAAGGTAAAGCTCATCACGTGCAAGAGAGGAGTCCAACTTTGACACTACCTTTGTGGGTGAATTAGTAAGAGAGTCCAAGTCCTCTTCACTTGAGAGAATCTATACCCCGATGAGGATGAAATCAAATCTTTACAGCCACTGTGGGTGTCTTGTTGCAACTATTCGTCTTTGTATCTGTTACATGACATGGTTGATAATAGTGAAGAAGGGGAGGACTCCTCCTAGTTTCTTTTATTTCAAAAGAATAATTTTGTATCCCAATTTCATAGAAGATATATTCATTGTCATTTTCTCATATCCATTCTACGCAAAGCAAGTTTTTCTCATATCCATTTTCTCATAGAAGATATATTCATTGTCATTTTCTCATATCCATTCTACTCAAAGAAAGTTTTTTTTTAATCAAGAGAGAGAGAGAGAGAGCGAGAGAGAGTTCTTTTTGTGTTTCATGTCAGGTGAGTGTTCTTCTCTTTGAAAAGTCTAAGAGTGTGGATCACGTAGGGTGTGTGTTCGTGAAAGACTCCACATTTAGAAATTCTTTTAGATTTCTTTGATCATCAAAATTAATTCTCCCATCTCTCTCTCCTCTAGATGTTCCCTTTTCTGCATAGTCTTCTTGCACTAAGGGGTTGTTGGGGTTTTCTTTTATTTTGAGAGTGTACATGCATATTGGCAAAGTTTTTATCCTTCAATGAGAGAATAGATGATGCTATAGATGTCTATTTTCCTTTATTACTTTCACAACCAATCTTGCCCCAGTTGCATAAGTAACTAGGACAAATGTTTCCTCATAGTTAGTTAATGTCATATGTATGTGTTTTCCCTTGGCAAGCAAATCTTACCAATGGTATAAGCAACCGGGGGTTGAATGTGTCCTCATAGTAAATGCCATATGTCTATGCATATCTCTTGGAAACCAATATCATATATTTATCCCTTGGCAACTAATGTCTCCTCATAGTCAATGTAATATGTGTGTGCATAAACCAATGTTTCCTCATAGTCTAAAAGAGGCTACAGATACTATACAACATGCAAGGAAGTCACACCATTTTAAAGCTACATGGTACAAAAGATGTTGCATGATATTATACAACATGCACGGAAATCACACCCATTTTAAGTGAAATCACCAAGCAAAGCCACGTTGACATCATCACCAAGTTACCCCTTAAATAGTGTACGTGTGAATTTACTTAACTTGTAATAGAATTATTAACTTGTAATAGAATTATTCAGATTTCCATTGTGTCCGTAAGAGAAACCAGAAGCCTAACGGGCATATCCTTTCTATATAGTGGAATGGTGCCTATACAGATAACGCCTAGATGTACATAGTTGTATCAGAGCTCCGGCCTTCTGATCCTCTTGTCATTAATCCTTCTTTCTTTCCTTGATTATTAGAGCTTGTTAATCTCTCTTTAAACATTCTTATTATAGTCTCTGGTATTGATCATCATTCACTATCTGTATATGTCTCTCGCAGTCTAAGGTGCTACTTTTCCTGAAGCCTACTCCATCGTCTCGTTAAGTCGCTAAGCACAGCCAAGGGTCACCCCATCAGACATTAAGGCATTCAGACCTTGAGGCACTACAAGAAGTTCACACACAATGATCGAGCACAGAAAACTCCTCTCTTACCTTGATCAATGGCAATGTTATCTCTCACCAAGTCTATCTCTAAGAGGTTTAGAATCGTGTCAAGCAATATGGTAACCTCTTCTTCACTTTTTGTTTTAGACAATGCTACACATCCTAAGTGGAGCATTCCCAAAATTTGCCCAGAAGCCTTGTATAATCTAGATAGAAAGTTCAAACTCAAGTCTTGTATAATCTAGATAGAAAGTTCAAACTCAAGTCGTGTATAATCTAGATAGAAAGTTCAAACTCAAGTCTTGTATAATCTAGATAGAAAGTTCAAACTCAAGTCTTCTACCAAATTCTCTATTTCCGAGTCTACTACTGACATAAGGTTTGGTTCTAACAAAACTCATTACTTCTACCCATTAGACAGAGAAGATGATCTCAATAATGCCTTAGAACTAGGATACAACTATGTACATCTAGCCGTCATCTTTATAGGCACCATTCCACTATATAGAAAGGGTATGCCCATTAGGCTTCTAGTTTCTCTTATGGACACAAGAGTCAAAGACGCGCAGAAGTCTATAATTGCTTCTTGGGACACTCCCCTCTCTAAAGGACCCTCATTCTCTACACTTTGTCTAGACTATCTTCTATCCCTCAGAGATTCCTACTATCCTAAAGCCCTTGCAATCATGGTGACCCTTGACACAGAAGACTTTATGAATTTCACAGAAACTATGACTGTGCAGTGGAGAATGTGTAACAGATATGTAAATACTGGAATGCCTCTGCTAAAGCATATATCAGAGAAGGAGAAGAAGAATATTGGATACATGGACACCCGTCAAGATGCAGATCAAAGCATGATAGTGTTCATGAAGCTAGACAAAAGATCTAGCAGTATTATGCCCGTGGTCACAAGGTGGTCAAATCTGAAGATTCCAAAGAAATGGACCTTCGACACAAAGAAGTTACCCAAAGAACTCCCTTATCTAGTGAGGTTGCATATCAGAGAAGAATCCCCTAAAGCTTGAACTAGCAAAGTCTCTTTGTGTATCTACAAATGTTAAACCAAGGTCAAATGAAGAAAAGCTGAGGCAGCTTGAAGATTTGTCCTAAAATCTAGGGACCATGAGACTTGACTCCCAAACCATCACCAATGGAGATACAGAGCTTTGCATAGCTTGTGGATGTGTGGTGGTTAGAGCAAAAGGCAGAGTATCTATGATGAGTACACATGCTGGTAAACAACAAGGTGACACCAAAAATCTATTCCCCAGCCTAAATGTCACCATAGTCACTGACCAGGAAGGCATGAAGCAAGGATACCCACGGGTATATGAACCATATGGAGACCAACCATCCGATCAAGCTGGTCTCTCTATTTCAAACTGGCACTCCAAGGCTCTTTCTGCAATAAATGAAAGGGCAATATAGAACAGGAAAGCTACCATGCAAGCAAATGAAAGACAGCCAAATCGAGTCAAGGATGCTTTTCAACCATGTCAAAGTGAAGAATTCACTTGCAGGCAAGGTTAAACAAGATCCTTAAAGAGAAATATCCTCAGCAAAACATACGAGCCATCTTTGCCAACCCACAAATCCTCGCTCACTGTAGAAATGGTGGCAACAATACAACCTTACAAGGAAGATGACATTCAGCAACAAAAGGCCAGCATCAAAGCTGCAAAAGAAAAATGGGAGAATGTTATGGATATGTTCCAAAAGATGAAGCTTTCTAGGAGGATCAACGAATCCCAAAAGATCGATGAGGCCATAATATCAAGTTTGAATCCAAACCTTGAATTTGAAATAGTTGAAGAATTGTTTGCAGATTCGAATGATGAAGAAGCCCTAGAATGTGTGGAAGCAGACACAAAACCCACAACATTCATGTTGCAAGAAGCCCCTTCTGCCATCAATTTCTCAAAAGCTGATATTGGATGGAGAGAATGCATCTCTCATGAAGGCACAAATGGTAGAAAGCTCCCTGAAGAAGACATAAATAATATCACAAGAAGAGCTCTCTACATCCGGAATGACCAACCTATTTTCCCAATTGCATGGGTAATAGATGATGAAGATATGGGAGAAGGAAAATCATTCACATTCAATTGGGAAGAGAAAGTCAACGACTCTAAAAGGGTCTTTGACTACAATAGACAACTTGCAAAAGCCGAACTCATCAAGAGAAACAATGGAAAGGTCAATATGGAAGTAGTCCCCTTTGAAAAAGGAGAGCCATCATCAGCAAAGCTACTAAACAAAGGAGAACTACAATCAATCATGGCCTTACAAAGCAACAAGCCAGAGCAGTCCTTGATAGAATGACTGCATACTTCTTTAGAAAAACCTCCCTCGATCAGAAAGATCCAAACCATGTGATGCTCACCCCTACTCACCTTCTTTGAAGAAAATTTGAGAACATGGTGGTACCGGCTTCCTATAGAAACACAAACCATAGAGATGGGAAAAGGGATAGCCTCTCTTGAGAAGCTTCTACTCATGCAATTTTTTGGAGAAGCAGTTGATGAGAAGGAACATTATAAAAATCAATTCTGGAGAATGAAGTGCTGTGATCTAACAAGAATCAACGAATATTGGGATAATATTCAACACGATCTACCAAGGGCAGCTATGGAATGATCCCTCGGCCAAGCACTTTTACATAAACTCTTATCCAAAGGAGTTATCAGAAAAGGTTGTTAAAGATCTTCAAACTACAAAAGATGAAGCAGGTAACCGAGAGGTCTTGAGCAGCTTCAGAACATGACATTTGGAGAAGTGCATAGGCACATCCTCCTCACTCTCCAACAAATGTGCAGAGATAAAAGGGCATCAAAAATGATGAAGATTTATAATGAAAGAGCAAACCTCCCAGTTAAGCTTTGTGATACCTAGAATGAATCTAAAAACTATGGATGCAAGTTTGGGACAAAAAGTTTCTCTTATCAGATAGGGCAAAACACAAAGCCTCCAAAGGACACAAAAGGTTTTTCAAAAGAAAACCATTCAGGAAGAGTCTTCAGAAAGAAAGCAGTAAATACAAGGGATGCATGCTTTCACTATGGCAAGAAAGGCCACTATGCCAAATATTGCCCTAAGGCAAGTAAAAGGAAAGTAAAGGCTCTCCTCTCATAAAAAATGCAAAGTATGAATCGATTCAAAATTCAGAACTTGTTGGAGATATCTCAGTTGGCGTCCTCATGGACTTCTCAAGCTCAAAAGAAGAACTAAGTCCTCCACCATCGTCTACACAGGAAGAATCCTCCTCCGACTTTGGAGAAGAACTAGTGAATCTGTCAGAATTAATGCTTTAAGTACTAAACCTCAGTTTTATAGTTCTAAAAAGCAGAAATGGAAGCAAATCGAGTATCAACAGGGAAGCATTGGTGGACATTGGAAACAAAAGGAGTACCAATAAGGACGCACTGGTGGACTCCCTTAGCACAAGCATGGTGGAAATAATAATAATCGCCACCACTGGGAAACACCCGACTACAATGAAGAAGAAGAATTCCTCTACAACAACCTATCTTCAAAATAGCATTACAAACAGCTTAAAGAACTGCTACGACAATCAGAGGACTCAGAGGAAGAGGAACGTTCTAAAAAGAAGAAGAATCATCTCACCCTACAGCAGGTAGCAGAAATAACAAAGGGATTTTCTTGGAGCAGAGATGAATCTCCACCCAGATTGCCAGTCAAGGCGAAAGGAAAATTCCAAAGCAACACGGACGAAGTGACAAAGCTTAAAGCAGAATTGGATGAACAATCAGAAGAACTGAGACAAGTAACCTATACTACTACAACCAGGCCATAATGGATAATCAATCATCTGCCCAGGATAATATGCAGCTGAAAGAAGAACAAGGCACTTGCCAGACAATAGAAAGATCTCAATTGTCTACTAGAAAAGAATGGTGAGCTCTCGGCCAAAATGAAGTTACTACAAATACAATGCACAGAAGCACATGCCAATTCCTTTGAAACTAGTATCAAGATGGTCAGTAGCTGTCTCAATCAGATAGTTCTAAGAACAAGGATCAGAACAGAGATCACCAACAATCAATCTGCTTTCCTCCCCCTCAACATTTTCACCGACACTGGCACCACAATAATCCTAATCAAGCCAAGGCTTATTCAACCCAAAAGGATGAACAAATGCAGAATAGATGTCACTTATGCAAATGGCACTAAAGGGCTAATCACAGAAGCATTTGTCTCACGGATATCTTGATCAACAATCTAGCAATTCCCATCAGATTGTATATCCATGAGAAGCATGACTGCAATATCCTAATCGGCACCAACTTTCTGCACACCTTTGAAATGTATGCAGTGTATCCCGAAAGGAACATCTTTAGAATCAAGATTAAAAAGGGACATTATGAAGATCTAAAGATAAAAGGAGCAGCTGCCCTTACAAGAAGCCCTATCAACAATAAGGTAGTTGAGCTACCGAACAAAGAGGATTCTACAGAGGCATTCTTCAACACTGAAAGGCAAAGGTATGCTGCAGAAATCGAATAATAAAAAAAGTTTAATTAATCTTTTTGTTAAATATTCTAGGATAAAGAAAGGCTGAATTGTAAAGAAGAGAAGGGGATGGCCTTTTCATCAAGGCATAGCATCCGAATTTACTTTAATCAACTATAAAAAATCAAAAAATCAAGAAAACCATAGATTTAAAATTAAGTCAATTTTTGACCATTTTAGGGTCAGTTCAGCTTACTTTTTGGAACTAGACTTGAAATAGGAGAGAGGAGAGATGAAATATCTCACTTAATTGATTTAAAATTGGGGAGTAATGATGAGAAAAAAGGCGCCTCCTTCATGGGGGGGGAATCCCCACTCTTAAGACAAGATCCAATCCATTCTTGAGTATTACAATACAATGCCTTATAAGATTTCTTCCCACCATGAACTACTCTCTCAACTCTCCTATGTAGACTCAACATGTATCTCTCTATCCAGACAGTGATGCACCCTCTTCTAGTCTCAGCCGGGTGCTTATCTGTCCCACACCTGGGTAAGCAGTAAGAAGAGAGATTATGAGCCACCGTATGCCCCCAATCACTCTATCAAGTTCATTTGAGGGGGAATTTCAATGGAGGAGATGCCAGAAAAAGGTGGCTAGAATAGGCTGTAAGGAATCCGAATAGGAGGATCCGGACCAAGTTGTAATCTAGGAACAAATGTTTTTGAACTGCACCTGTGGGCTTCGCTGCTAGCACAACGTCCACCATGATCACTAGGTGTTGGTGGCCAACTAGCTTGTTCAGCCACCGCCCAGATCGCTATAGGATTGACAATTGTGCAACAAACCGAGTCTTCTTGTTTTGTAACAGCTACTTGATGAATAGGTAGTACCCGGGTGGCTGTAATGGAAAAAGGGGGAATGGAATCCTTACTCCTTCCCATTCTTTCAGTTTCTTAATCTTTCTAAAGGCCAATCAGATATTTGTTTGTTGGTAACCTCCACTCCAAAAGGGACTCCCATATGCCTAGTAATTTGGTCTCGAATAAGCTTTTACCTCAATCCCCTGTAATCATTCCCTATTTTTGAATATAAGAAAATATTGTTTTTCCTTGTTTTTGCCTAGAGGAAAGAAAAATTCTACAAAGAGGTAATTCAATATTGAGATATTTTTAGATATAAAAATTCTCCTAATATCTAAAATATATTTTCCTGAAACAAAAGTTCAAAATAAATTCTCCAATGTGTGCATTAGAAATCAATTAAAAATGATATAAGGGACCTTAGCCTAAGGGTCTACATTTTCAGAAATTTTTAGATTATGGTCCAATTAAGGTTCCAATGGGCCAACAGTATTAATCCAAGTGTTGGGATGAGATGAATCCAAAGAATTAAAAAAAATACCCAAAACTGAGTAAATGCTCACATAAGATGAAGAGTTGACTGAGTACAAGGTTTATTAGTTAAAAATTAAGAGATATTAGTTAAAAAAAATGAGATATTTAGAAGAAATGATGCATTTTTGCACCTCAGTAAAAGGAGAGAATGCCACCTCAAGGAAGTGCCTTTTTATTCATGAGTACTTGAGTTTTTTAATCCAAAAAAATGGGATATTTTTCTCTCTCCTCTCTCCTAGACCAAACTGGATAAAAAAAGGGAGCCAAACTGGTTCAAATCTTGTCCAAATTGAGTCAAACTGAAGCTGGAAAATTTTAGAACCCAGTTGGACTTCATTAGTGGCCTCCCTCACCTATAAATAGACACTCATTTCTTTCTATTCTCATCTTTGAGCTATACCATGCCAGTATTACATTAAAATAATCATATTTTCTATTATCCCTTAATTTTTCTCTACTTTTGGGGAGCTTGGAGCTATACCATGCCAGTATTACATTAAAATAATCATATTTTCTATTATCCCTTAATCTATTCTCATCTTTGAGCTATACCATGCCAGTATTACATTAAAATAATCATATTTTCTATTATCCCTTAATTTTCCTCTACTTTTGGGGAGCTTGGAGCTTCTCTCTCTCTCTTCAAAAACTCTTGGAGTTCTCTTCTCCTCTTGCTAACCAATTGATTGGTTGGGGGCTTCACTACTAAAGAAAGAATCAAGCCAATCTTAGAGGTAAGATTGATTTTTATGTTTTTTTTCAATTTCCTCAATAACTTTCTTCTTCTCAACCCCTCTCAAGCTTGAGAAGTTTTCTAAATGATTGTTTTAAATTCAAATCAAGCTTTCCCTAAGAATTTTAATGTGTAATCAAGAAAAAGTTAATCTTTATGCTTATTAAGGATGCTTTCTTATGTATATCTCTCTCTTCAAAAAGAATAGTCATTCCTATGGCTAATTCTTTAACAAAACAATGCTTCTCATTGATAAATTCTTAATTCAAAATCAAACTCTAAACTTATTAAGCTAGAGAATAAAAAATGGTATTTTTATACTTTTATGTTAACAAAATAATGGTTAATTATTTAAAATTATTTATAATTAGTTAAAAACTACTTTAATTGATTCTAAATGGGAAAGAGATAATCCTATCAATTTGGGAAAAGAGGAATAATGGAAATAGCTTAATTTAGTAGAACAATCATAATTAAGTTTATGATTATGGTTAAAATTATGATTCAAATTCATAGTTTAGATTTAAGTTTAAGAATAGATCTTCTATCATATTTGCATTACAAGCTTTTATTCTTTTAAAAAATTTGAAAATTAGCAGTAATAGCAGCAGCGAGGCTATGGCTTTTTTTAAAAAAATTACATATTTTATTTTTATGCATAGTAATAAAAGAGAAACTCCTACCATATTGTAGGTTTAGAAATTTAAAGCAAAAAGAATGATTTTGACCATAATTATGAAAGAATACTTTTTTGTATTTATGCATAATTATTTAATTAAGAAAAAAAGGAATTTGTGAGAAATTTATACATAAGAATTTTTAAATGATAAAAGAGGAATTTCCATGACATTTGGAATTCAATCATTTAAATGCAAAAAGAGGAATTCTTGGCATATTCAAAATAATGGATATTTTTATTTAAAAAGAGAAATTTTTGATAAATTTATTTTATGCATAAGAATTTTTAAATGATAAAAGAGAAATTCCCATGACATTCAGAATTCAATCATTTAAATGCAAAAAGAGGAATATTTGGCATATTCAAAAAAATAGATATTTGTATTTAAATAAAAGAGAAAGTTTTATGGTATTTTAAGTAGAAAAAGGTTTAAATTAATTTTGATGATAAAAGAGGAATTTTCACCATAATTTTACCTAGAAAATTAGAGTATTTTAATGTTGATAATTAAATTGGTGGAAAGAATATTCTTAGATATTTTTATGTGGATAAATCACCAAATTGATATATTCCCAAAATTGGATTAGTGGAAGAAGAGTATTTTTATAAAAACCCGATATTCTCGTATAGAACTATTTCTTAATCTATTGTAGTTAGGAAGGAATGAAATTCATAAAGTTAGAATTTTCCTTACGGTTAGAAGTTCAATAGATTTGTATCTGAAGAAAATCCTTAGGAATCAAAGTTAGAAGTAAACCGAATAATTTTGGTTAGACCACGACTGTGAGAATGGCGGCGGCCAGTAAACTACTTGCCTATCTCTAGAATATGAATCAAGCAAAAACCTCGTGATGACCAATTCCAAATTGTAACTATTTGTATCACTAGATCGGGGGATTCTTGCGATATAAATAGTTACGATTAAATTACATTAGTTAGATTAAGTCCTAGGAAGACCCTTGTTCTATGGGAAGGAATCAGCAAGCGGCGGTTGTGCCTCACTAAATGAGGAAAAAAGTGGTGATTCTATGGACCAATTGCAAGTCTCTTCCTTGATCTGACCATGTGACTTTTGGGTTCGGTCGGATCAGTTTGGTTAGTTAAGACTCTGACTCATTAGATCAATTCTCCCGTTAGATGATTTTCCTCGTGGAATCGCCTGTGCCTTCCGAGCGAGGGAAGTTTTTCCAGGTTCGGTTTTGGAGGAACTACCGGGCTAGTCTCTTGTCCATATATCCGTGGGCAAGGCCCCGAGTGTGGATCCCTACCCGACTACGAGAGGCTGACGCTGTGTCCGCCCTGCCAGTGCCCTCGGAGGGAGCATTGCAGAGAGGGGGCGGGGGTCTCGCAGCTGGTATCAGAGATTTGTTGAAAGCTAATAAGGAAAAATGAATTCTTATCAGAAAAACTCAAAAAGAGCATTTACGTATTGTATTTTTATTCCTTAAGCTTCATTAATGAAGATTTTTTAATCAAAGGATTTGGTTTTATAGATGGAAGTTCCATGCTTATTCGGTATTCCTGATCTCACCTAGTCAGAGGATATGACTGCTTTCACCTTCGAGCATATCATCTCTTCTGCCGACTCGAACGAGCCGAGCCAGGCTCGCAAGCCATTTTGAGGATTTATATTTCCCAGACCCAGTGGAGAGATGGCAGCACAAGTGGTTTACAGGGTAGTATGTCCACGCCTCTTGAGATCAGGGCATGATGCTGATGGAAAATATCTCGTTGGCCATGATTCTGATGAGGCTAAAAGTGATTCATGGTGTTATTTTATATCACCCTACGCCTCAAGATTTCAGACTTTCCTACCATATCTATAGACTTTCCTGCCATATCTACAAACTTCTTAGCCGCTTTATTCCAAGGAGAAGATAGTAGCTCCCTTAGCAGTAAGGGAACGTTTGTATCAGGGCATGTCTGTAGCCCAGTATTGCCATCTTATGCATTTCTCGAGGAGGTTTTGACTTTCTGGAGCCGAGATGCTCTATGTACATATTGCAACCTTTATATAAATAAAAAAATGTTTTGTGGAAAATTCCATGTTATATGAGTGATTGTTTATTATATGACAAATTGAAGAAGTAAGATATGTTACTTGGACATATGTCATCGATCTCCATTAAGATCATTTATCTTGTTTAATTATTTTTCGAACCTCTTAAGTCTTAGGATCTCGTTGATGTAATTAAAATAAAAATTTAATAATGTATCATTTTTGGCAGAATTATGAGGCAAAGGGACTGTGGCCGACAGCCAGATCCTCTCACTAATGAGAGGAAGAGCTTGACGCCGACGTTCGCAAGGCCCTTCACAGAACTTAGCGAGGACCCTTCAAATGTGAAGGGGAGAACTTGGGCAAGGCTGTGGAGAAGTGAGTTGAGGCCATGGAGGAATATTTTGACGTCACCGGATACGAGAGGAGAAAAATGGCTCTCACTAAGCTGAAGATTGTGGAAACAGTCAGGGTGGCATGGAGAAACCATTGTGACACTAACCATCTGGATAGGAATACCCAGTCCTAGAATGATCTCAAAGCCTGTCTAAGGAAGAGATTTTGTCCCTCGGATTTTTAGAAACCAAGATGAATAAATTCTTAGAGTTAAACCAGGGGAGCAAAACTATTGAAGAATATCATCAGGCATTTGCTCTTCTCCTCAAGTACTCACCACTGCTAGACGAAGAGTAACTTATGTCCAGGTTCATTCGGGGAATGAACAAACCTTTAGACACCCCTGGTCAAGAATGCCAAACCAAATTCCATGACTGAAGCTGTAAGAATGGCAAAGGACTTCGTCAAAGCCTTCATCGTTAAAGTCCCACCAAAGCCAGCTCCCTCATCCTTCAAGAGATTCCAAACACCGGGAAATTCTTCCTACCTTCCGCCTCCAAAGAGACACCAAGGTCCCAACCAGAATTTGGAGTCAAGAAGTTTCAGGAATGAAGATCTTTTTCTCAAAGCTCTTTCTCAGGAACTCTAGCTCTTTCAAGAATGCAGAGGGAAGAGCTTCGAAGTGAGAATAGGTGCTTCGGCGGATGTCAGGGATTCGGGCACCAGCTCAAGGATTGCCCATCTCCTCCTGTGGGCCAAGGAAGCCAGGGTCCCAGAGTTCAGAGACACTCCTTCGTATCAGTCCCCAATCAGGGTCCCCCGTGCCAAAATCAGGGTCCCCTGCGCCAAAATCAGGGCAACCCCAGAAGTGTGCCAGTTCAGCTTGCAACCTCCATGCAAAGTAGTCTGCGAACTCCCTCCCAGAATTGGGGAAACCAAAGAGAGAGAGTTTCACCTTAGACTACTGTAGCAGCTAGAGCCGTCACTATAGCTGAGAAAGTGGAGGAAGAAAAAGGATATATCTATGCCGCAATTGAGCATCAGGGGAATAATCGTCAATTTTCAGTCCTCCAGACTCCAGCAGAGTACCAGGGTAAGCAATTCAAGCTTTTGATTGATTCAGACAGTAGTCATTCTTTTATTTCCCAAGATGTCTGCGTAAGTTAGTCCTAAATAAAAAATCAGGGATACCTATGCAAATGGAATTGGCCAGTGGAAAGATTCTTTTCACACACCTTGAGACAGACCTTATTCAAGATGGGAACGTAACAGAGTGCCAGTTCAAAGTCCTACCTTTGGGAATCTATGATAGAATCCTTGGAATGGATTGGCTCCATAAGAATCAGGCTAACATTCATTGTCACAATGGAACCATCCCTTTCCTTGACCTTCACGGTAATAAAAAAAGTTCAAGGAACTAGAATTTTCGGATCCCCAGTGCTGCAATTAGTCAAGGCTTCTAAATTGTTAAAAGGGCTCAGAAAGAGGCAAGCTATTTATGTCGATGAATTCGGTAGATATAAAATGCAAGGCTAAAGAACCAGAGTGGTTAAGTGAGTATGCAAATGTGTTTCAAGAGGAGCTGACTGAGATGCCTCCGTCTTACGAAGTAAATCATGAGATCGAGTTAGCCCCCGTCGATGCGGTCATGCTGGATGCGCAAGGTCCTGGAAATCCTAAGGAAGCACCAACTCTTTGCAAAAAAGAGCAAGTGTTCCTTTTCTGTTGACCAAGTGGAATACTTGGGATTCATAGTGTCTAAAGATGGGATTTCTCCTAACCCTGCAAAGATCCAAGCAGTCGTAGAGTGGCCGGAACCCAAGATGGTAAAGGAAGTCAGAGGATTCCTAGGATTAACCGGATGGTATAGGATCTTTATACCCAAGTATGCTCAGATAGCATCCCCTTTTTTTTTACATGAAAAGATCCTTTCATTAGTTAAAAAGAAAAAAGCCCAATGGGCTACAAACCGTCTCCTGCTCATAAGAAGGCAGAGCAGAGATCCAATCAAGGCAGCTAGGGAGACTCTCCCTAGGTGCAAAAAAGTACAAATAACTAAGAGGCTATATCATACAATAGGAGGGGGGGAAATCCAAACAGGTGGCCTATAGTGCCAGCGGCGGGGGGTACCCGCGTGTGTAGAGTATAGAAAAGGCCACTGCGCCAAGTGGTGTGGAAGGCCTGGCGTCGCAAGATCGCTCGATCCGAGTCACCCCGGATGCGGTCATACTGGCCTCGCAGGGTGTGAATCAACTCCTGTCAGATAGCCTGAACAGTCTTTGCTGGTGGCTCAAGTCTCCCCTTAAAGGCCCTGAAACAACGGGCTCTCCAGGTGAACCATATGGTGAGGCTGCTGAGGAGATCCCATCGTAAATCCCTCTCCCGTGTCCAGTCGGCGCTGTCGAGAAATCCGATGAAGGAACAAGGCGAGGTTGGCCCCCAATGAATCTGATGGCCTAGCTGGCCTACTCCGTCTCGTATCCCAGAGCTAGCCATGATGAAGTCGACCAAGAAGCGGCTCCCCACGTATACATTCCCTCTAGAGAGGGGGGCCAAAATGCACAGAATCCTTAGCCAAATCTGCTGCGCCTGTAGACAGTCCCATAGGCATTGTCGCTGTGTCTCCAATGGGTGGCTGCATATCGGACGCAGGCCGGTGGAAGGCCACTGTAGACAAGCCAGGTGCCAACTGCAGAGCCCCTGTGTGGACAACCAGCCCACTGGAAAGCCGAGATCCTGCATGTCTGTCTGCTAGCCCAGAGCCTTGGTCCAAAAATTCTCCAAGAACTCCTGTGAGAGTCCTTGTAGCCGCCAATGCTCCGATGCAGCTGGAGAGACCGTCCTCCTCACAGTCAAAATATGCCTCCCCAACCGAACAGTGTATCGAAAAAAAGTGATCTCTGTGGTCTTGGGGATGCATAAGGATCATGACACTCGTACTCGCCAGGGTCCCACTAGAGCCGGGCCAAGGGACATGCAGCATATATCCGGTTGAATTCTAATTTCCAATCATTCCCTCATCGGTGTACCTATGGCATCATTGGCAACCAGAACGTTCACCACCTGTCTACTCAGGGGCCTTTCCGATAGTTCCTAGCTCATAGTACCCGGCAATATATTCACTTATAAAAATCAAAATGGAATCTCCGTTGAAGATCAGCAAGATCAACCAACAGATCCATATAAAAGAGCCATGGACTCATGCGTTGAGGCAGCAAGGTCAATCAACCAGATCTATGCCCGAATTCAGAAAACAACTCTTACTCCTTGTTCCACCAATATCTTCCACGACGCACGTGTGGGTATCTTCAGCGACCCAAAGCCCGAGCACCGTATGGTCAGCACCCTCTAGGATCCTTCGCAGGTCACCTAGCACTTCACTCATAGGTCGCTTCCTTGGTCCCTCATCCACCGTACCGGAAGCTCACCATTTAAATCGAACCGAGGCTAGTCAAGACCTCGGCCAACCTTGCTACGCAAGACGTCCCCCGTTGCAACTTTATCAGTTAGGTCTCCACGACCTCATTCACAAGATGGTCAAAATGCTTCCCCCCAGCATTCTTGACATAAAATAGTCATTTAAAAATAGGTCATAAATACAGTTTCTATAACAAACTCTCGTCTTTCCACATTGTTCCATATCAATCCACATCCATTTCATATGTATTCCCATTCTCATCCAATCACATCATTTTCCATCTCATCACATCTTTCCTCATTTATCCTCATTAGATCTCATCCACTCGCATCTACCCATATCCACATCTATTTTGGAGGATTATGATCAGTGATACTATAGTTTCGTTAAAAGATTGTTTTAAAGTCAGTAGCTGAATCTGTGAAACAGACAATTTCATATTGGGTGTGTAAGTGGTGTGACTAGTTTTAAGTTTGCATGAATATCCGGCTAGGGGGCCTTGGAACTCTTTTCCCTGGTACCCGGGACAAAACCTAACCAAATTCCTAATTGGATCCCATCACTACAATGTTGGGCAGTTGGCTAACCCATGGGATTGGATGGGGTTAGGCTGGACTGATGGATCCCTAAAATGAATTCTGTTATGATACGATAGATGAAGTAAATCCCCGGATAGAAATTGTTATATGGAAAAGAATCAACGGCTGTGCCTCTCAATGAAGAAAAAAGCGTTGGTCTCTATGATCCAAGTGTAAGTCTTTTCCTTGATCTGACCATGGGACTTACGGCTTCAGTCGGATCAGTTCAGTTAGTTAAAGCTCTTAACTACGTTAGAGTAAAAATATTCGTGGAGGAATCGCCCATGCTTTCCGGGCGAGGGAAGTTTTTTCCGGGTTCGATTTTGGAAGAACCGAGGGATTAGTCTCTTGTCCGGATATCTGTGGGCGAGACCCCGAGTGAGGGACACTGCCCTGCGCAAGAAGTGCTACTCTCGCTGCTAGCACCCCTGAATTCGTTGTGCAGAGGGAGCAAGGATCTTTCAGCTGTGCTGGTATTAGAGCAAATTGGCTAAAGTGGATCAATCGAGAAGCCAGAAATGTCAAAAATTTATGAAGTAGTAGTAAAAGGTTGTAATTGTGTGATGAAATTCATACAAATTGATATTCAGAATGAAGATTCATAAATAGGTAATTGGGTCTTCAGATGAAGTACCGCAATTGTATGGAATCCCTGACTTGCTTGAGGCCTAGACATGATGGTATTTGCCTTATAATTCCAAGGACCGTGACTACCCGTATATACCGAGGGTATAACTGTAGCTCTTTACTGGCAATATATACGAGTAAATCTAAGACCTTGAAATTATAAGCAAAAATGATATCCAGATGATGAATTCGAATGTGGTTGATATGATTTAAAAATTCTGGTTGAGAATTGATGAGTTGATTTGGATTCTGATTGAAAAATGATGATTCCTAAATTTTGGTTGAAAAGCGATAAGTTGAGCAAAACCACAATGAGGATGAATAGGACGAATCCCAGTGATGATGATAATAACTAGAATGATGATTATGACTTCAGCAAAGCCCTATGAGATTAGTGGATTGTGTTAACAGATTGCTACTGTTAACACTTGACCCGGTGGATCAAGTTAAGGGATGACAAATTGAGAACTTGCTTAACAGAAATTCCCGTGGAGGAATGTTTTTTTTTAATTCGGTCTAATGGACCATTATTTTTTTTAATTCGGTCTAATGGACCATTATTGTGTTCTATATAAGGGATCTTTATCCAAGGATTCTGTTGGGTTGACTAGACTATAACGAACCCCAGAACTAGTTGGATCTTAAGGAAAAGAGTTGTCCTCTAGTTGCGAGATGAGGACATCTTACGTTTTTAAGTGGGGTAGGATGTAAGATTCTTCCCTCCGACTTTTGAGGTGTAAAGGAGTAAGAACCTTCCCTTCTAATCTTATAATTATTTCCCTCTTTGAAATAAAAGAAAAATCCTATTTTACCATGTTTTGGCTTAGAGAGAGAAAATATCTAGAGAGAGGTAATCCAAAATTGAGATATTTTTTGATATAAAAATCCTCCTAGTGTCTAAAATGGTTTCCCCTGAAACGGAATTTCAAAAAGAACTTTCCAATGTGCAAATGGAATTAATTGAAAATAGGTATAAAGGACCTTAGCCTAAGGGTCTAGATTTTCAGAAATTTTTAGATTATGGTCCAATTAAGGTTCCTATGGGCCAATAGGATCAATCTAAGTGTGGGGAGGAGATAAATCCAATTTATAAAATAAAAATGCCCACATAAGATGAAGAGTTGATTCAGTACAAGGTTTATTAGTAAGAAAAAAACTATGAATATTACTTTAAAAAATAGATATTTTGGGTATAATGATACATTTTTGACACCTTGGTAAGAAGAAGGGGGCTCTTCAATGAGGCACCTATTTCACATGTGTGGAGGAGTCTTAAACTAAAAAATAATAAGATATTTTTATCTCTCCTCTCTCCTGGATCAAACCAAATCAAAAAGGGAGCCAAACTAGTCCAAATCTTGTCCAAATTCAGCCAAACTGAACCTGGAAATTTTTAGAAACTAGTTGGACTTGGTTAGAGGCCTTCCTCACCTATAAATAGACCCTTAGCCCTTTGTAAAAAAATATGTGAACTATACGATGCCAGTATTATACTAAAATAATGATATTTTCTATTATCCTCTAAAAATCCTCTACAATTTGGAGAGAATGGAGTTTCTCTCTCTCTCCTCAACCTTCTTTGGAGTTTTCATCAACACACTAAACCAATTGATTGGTTAAGGGCCTCTCCTTAGACTAAAGAATCAAGAAAAATAAGAGGTAAAGTGTGATTTATAGTCTTTTTCTTAATCTCTAAATGTTTCTCACTTCTCAACCCCTCTCAAGCTTGAGAAGTATTCTCGAGATTGAATGGCTCTTTAATGAATGAGATATGATGTGGATGGAATGAATGAGATATGATGTGGATAGATGTGATGTGATGTAATGTGGATAGAATGTATGTGATGGGATGGTGATGAGAATGAATGTGATGTGAATCAGGATGTGAATGAATGAGATGTGATGTGAAATGGATGTGATGTAAATTGGGATAAATGTGAATGGATGATATGTGATGTGAATGAATGTGATGTGATGTGAAATGGATGTGATGAGATGTGATAAATGTGAATGGATGATATGTGATGTGAATGAATGAGATGTGATGTGAAATGGATGTGATGAGATGTGATGTAAATTGGGATAAATGTGAATGGATGATATGTGATGTGAATGAATGCAATGTGATGTGATGTGAAACGGGATAGCTGTGAATGAATGAGATGTGATGTGAATGGATGAGATGTGATGAGATGTGAATCGGGATAGATGTGAATGAATGAGATGTGAAGTGAAATGGATGTAATGTGATGTGATGTGGATTGGGGTGGATATGAATGGATGAGATGTGAATAAATGTGATGTGATGAGATGTGGATATGGGTAGATGCGAGTGGATGAGATCTGATGAGGATAAATGAGGAAAGATGTGATGAGATGTGGATCGGGGTGGATATGAATGGATGAGATGTGAATGAATGTGATGTGATGAGATGTGGATATGGGTAGATGCAAGTGGATGAGATCTGATGAGGATAAATGAGGAAAGATGTGATGAGATGAAAAATGATGTGATTGGATGAGAATGGGAATACATATGAAATGGGTAGATGCGAGTGGATGAGATCTGATGAGGATAAATGAGGAAAGATGTGATGAGATGGAAAATGATGTGATTAGATGAGAATGGGAATACATATGAAATGGATGTGGATTAAATAATGTGGATTGATGTGGAACAATGTGGAAAAACAAGAGTTCGTTATAGAAACTGTATTTATGACATGTTTTTAAATGATTATTTTATGTCAAGAATGCTGGGGAAGCATTTTGACCGTCTTGTGAATGAGGTCGTGGGGAGACCTAACTGATAAATTTGCAACAGCTAACGGAGGAGAGTCAACGGGGGACGTCTCGTGTAGCAAGGTTGGTCGAGGTCTTGACCAGCCTCGGTTTGATTTAAATGGTGAGCTTCCGGTATGGTGGATGAGGGACCAAGGAAGCGGCCTATGAGTGAAGCACTAGGTGACCTGCAAAGGATCCTAGAGGGTGCTGACCATATGGTGCTCGGAGAGCTTTGGGTTGCCGAAGATACCCACACGTGCGTCGTGAAAGATATTGGAACAAGGAGTAAGAGTTGTTTTGTGAATTCGGGCATGGATCTAGTTGATTGACCTTGCTGGTCCTCAACAGATGAGTCCATGGCTCTTTTATATGGATCTGTTGGTTGATCTTGCTGATCTTCAACGGAGATTCCATTTTGATTTTTATAAGTGAATATATTGCCGGGTACTATGAGCTAGGAACTATCGAAAAGACCCCTGAGTGGACAGGTGGTGAGCGTTCTGGTTACCAATGATGCCATAGGTACACCGATGAAGGAATGATTGGAAATTAGAATTCAACCAAATATTTTGGAGGATTATGATCAGTAATACGATGGTTTCGTTAAAAGATTGTTTTAAAGTCAGCTGAATCTGTGAAACAGGCAATTTCATATTGGGTGTGTAAGTGGTGTGACTAGTTTTAAGTTTGCATGAATATCTAGCTAGGGGACCTTGGAACTCTTTTCCCTGGTACCCGGGACAAAACCTAACCAAATTCCTAATTGGATCCCATCACTACAGTGGTTGGGCTGTTGACTAACCCATGGGACTCGATGGGGTTAGGCTGGACTGATGGATCCCTAAAATGAGACTCAATTCTGTTATGGTGGTACGATAGATAAAGTAAATCCTGGATAGAAATTGTTCTATGGAAAAGAATCAACGGTTGTGCCTCTCAATGAGGAAAAAAGCATTGGTCTCTATGATCCAAGTGTAAGTCTCTTCCTTGATCTGACCATGGGACTTACGGGTTCGGTCGGATCAGTTCAGTTAGTTAAGGCTCTTGACTACGTTAGAGTAAAAATATCCATGGAGGAATTTTCCGTGCTTTCCGAGTGAGGGAAGTTTTTTTCAGGTTCGGAAGAACCGAGGGATTAGTCTCTTGTCCGGATATGCATGGGCGAGGCCCCGAGTGAGGGACCCTGCCCCGCGCAAGAAGTGCTACTCCCACTGCTAGCACCCCCCGAATTCATTGCACGGAGGGAGCAAGGACCTTTCAGCTAGTATCAGAGCGAATTGGCTGAAGTGCCCGAATTCATTGCACGGAGGGAGCAAGGACCTTTCAGCTAGTATCAGAGCGAATTGGCTGAAGTGGATCAACCGAGAAGCCAGAAATGTCAAAAATTTATGAAGTAGTAGTAAAAGGTTGTAATTGTGTGGTGAAATTCATATAAATTGATATTCAGAATGAAGATTCATTAATAGGTAATTGGGTCTTCACATGAAGTACCGTAATTGTATGGAATCCCTGACTTGCTTGAGGCCTAGACATGATGGTATTTGTCTTATAATTCCAAGGACTGTGACTACCCATATATACCGAGGGTATAACTGCAGCTCTTTACTGGCAGTATATACGAGTAAATCTAAGACCTTGAAATTATAAGCAAAAATGCTATCCAGATGATGAATTTGAATGTGGTTGATATAATTTTAAAATTTTGGTTGAGAATTGATGAGTTGATTTGGATTCTGATTGAAAAATGATGATTCCTGAATTTTGGTTGAAAAGCGATAAGTTGAGCAAAACCACAATGAGGACGAATGGGACGAATCCCAGTGATGATGATGATAACTAGAATGATGATTATGACTTCAGCAAATGTCTATGAGATTAGTGGATTTTGTTAACAGATTGCTAATGTCCACACTTGACCCGGTGGATCAAGTTAAGGGATGACAAATTGAGAACTTGCTTGGCTGAAATTCCTGTGGAGGAATGTTTTTTTTAAATCAATCTAATGGACCATTATTGTGTTGAGAATATGAATGCTATGATCTAAATGAATTATTATCTGATAATGAGTTCTATATAAGGGATCTTTATCCGAGGATTCTGTTGGCTTGACCAGACTATAAGGAACCCCAGAATCAGGCTTGTAAAGCTGGAGATTTAAGAAAATGGTTTTTATACTTATATGCTTGAAAAATATGGTAATATTATGGGATAAATCCATAAATTATATTTAATGCTAAAAGATAGTTATACTATCATAATTATTTAACTATGTCTTATTCTTCTCATAAAAATTAAAAATTACCAATAATAGCACAACGGAGCTATGGCAAAATTTTTAAGAAATTGATGCATAATTTATTATTATGCATAATGTGAAAAGAGGACTTCCTATCATATTCTAGGATTCAATATCCTAGGTTAAAAGAATGGTTTTTGTCACATTCAATGGAAAACTAAATTTTTTAAGTTTATATATAATTAAATAATTAATAAATAAGAAAATTATGATAATTTTATTTAATGATAAAAGAGAAATTCCTATGACATTTGAAATTCAATCATTTAGATGGAAAAAAAGAAATTCCTAGCATATTGGAATTATTGGATATTTTATTTAAATTTAAAGATAAATTTTAGATAAATTTATTTTATCTATGAGAAATAACTAAATGGTAAAAGAGGAATTCCTATGACATTTGAAATTCAATCATTTAGATGGGAAAAGAGAAATTCCTAGCATCTTGGAATTATTGGATATTTTATTTAAATTCAAAGATGAATTTTAGATAAATTTATTTTATCTATGAGAAATAACTAAATGGTAAAAGAGGATTTCCTATGACATTTGGAATTCAATCATTTAGATGGGAAAAAAGAAATTCCTAGCGTATTGTAATTATTGGATATTTTATTTAAATTCAAAGATGAATTTTAGATAAATTTATTTTATCTATGAGAAATAACTAAATCGTAAAAGAGGATTTCCTATGACATTTGGAATTCAATCATTTAGATGGGAAAAGAGAAATTCCTAGCATATTGGAATTATTGCATATTTTATTTAAATTCAAAGATGAATTTTAGATAAATTTATTTTATCTATGAGAAATAACTAAATTGTAAAAGAGGAATTACCATGACATTGGAATGCAAATAATTAAATGCAAAAAGAGGAATTGCCATGGTATTTGAGATCCATGAAATCAAATGGGAAGAAGAGGAATTTTTAGTATAATTCAATTTATGATTATTCATCAAAAATGGAAATATGGATAGAATTGATTTTTGTAAATTCCATGAATTCTTTTATTCAAAAGAGGAATATTGAATATAATTCAATTGAGGAATTGAGAAGGCATATGAAAATAGTCGTCGAGAAAAAGAATTTTTATCTAAAGCCAAGCAATTGCAAAAATTTAGAAAAAGTCCCACTATCGGTATCAAAGTAGAAAAAGCTACTAAATGGGAATAGGATGTGGAATGGATGTGATAAGATGTAAATGGGATGCGATAGGATGTGAATGGATGTGATAAGATGTAAATGAGATGTGTGATAAGATGTAAATGGGATGTGATAAGATGTAAATGGGATGTGATAAGATGTAAATGGGATGTGATAAGATGTGGTGTAATGAAAATGAATGTGGATGAGATGTGAAGTAAATGGATGTGGATGTGATAAGATGTAAATGAGATCTGATAAGATGTAAATGGGATGTGATAAGATGTAAATGGGATGTGATAGGATGTGGTGTAATGAAAATGAATGTGGATGAGATGTGAAGTAAATGGATATGGATGTGAATGATGAGATGAGATTGAGAAGAGAGGATATGTGAAAGGGTGAGATGGGAAGTAAATGGATGTGGATTTGGATGTGTATGTGCTGAAAGTGGATGTGAATGTGTATGATGGATGTGGATGTGTATGTGAAGAATGGACGTGGATGTGTATGTGAAAGAATGGATGTGGATGTATGTGAAAGAATGGATGTGGATTGTGTATGTGATGAAAATAGATATGAATGTGTATGTGAAGAATGGATGTGGATGTGTATGTGAAAGAATGGATGTGGATGTATGTGAAAGAATGGATGTGGATGTGTATGTGAAGAATGGATGTGGATGTGGATGTGGATGTGTATGTGAAAGAATGGATGTGGATGTATATGTGAAAGAATGTGATGTGATGTAAAGAGATGTGATGTGACATGAATATATGTGGATGTAAAGTGATAGATATGAATGTATGGATAGATGTGGGTAGTCGTACATGTGAACGATTGGATGGATGTGGATGAATGAGATGAGATGTGTATGAATGAGACATGATGTGGCTGTGATGTAATGTGGATGGGATGAATGAGATATGATGTGGATAGATGTGATGTGATGTAATGTGGATGGGATGAATAAGATATGATGTGGATAGATGTGATGTGATGTAATGTGGATGGGATGAATAAGATATGATGTGGATAGATGTGATGAGATGTAATGTGGATAGAATGTATGTGATGGGATGGTGATGAGAATGAATGTGATGGATATGAATGAATGTGATGTGAATCGGGATGTGAATGAATGAGATGTGATGTGAATGGATGTGATGAGATGTGATGTGAATGGATATGATGAGATGTGATGTAAATTGGGATAGATGTGAATGGATGATATGTGATGTGAATGAATGTGATGTGATGTGATGTGAAATGGGATAGATGTGAATGATTGAGATGTGATGTGAATGGATGAGATGTGATGGGATGTGAATCGGGATAGATGTGAATGAATGAGATGTGAGGTGAAATGGATGTGATGTGATGTGATGTGGATCGGGGTAGATATGAATGTATGAGATGTGAATGAATATGATGTGATGAGATGTGGATATGGGTAGATGCGAGTGGATGAGATCTGATGAGGATAAATGAGAAAAGATGTGATGAGATGAAAAAGGATGTGATTGGATGAGAATGGGAATACATATGAAATGGATGTGGATTAAATAATGTGGATTGATGTGGAACAATGTGGAAAGACGAGAGTTCGTTATAGAAGCTATATTTATGACCTATTTTTAAATGACTGTTTTATGTCAAGAATGCTAGGGAAGCATTTTGACCGTCTTGTGAATTCGGTCGTGGAGACCTAACTGATAAAGTTGCAACAGCTATGATGGAGAGTCAACGGGGGATGTCTCGCGTAGCAAGGTTGGCCGAGGTCTTGACCAGCCTCGGTTCGATTTAAATGGTGAGCGTCCGGTACGGTGGATGAGGGACCAATGAAGCAGCCTATGAGTGAAGCGCTAGGTGACCTGTGGAGGATCCTAGAGGGTGCTGACCATACGGTGCTCGAGGTCTGGGTCACCAAAGATACCCACACGTGCGTCACGAAAGATATTGGAACAAGGAGTAGAAATGTTTTCTAAATTCGGGCATGGATCTAGTTCATTGACCTTGCTAGTCCTCAAAACGGATGAGTCCATGGCTCTTTTATATGGATCTGTTGGTTGATCTTGCTGATCTTCAATGGAGATTCCATTTTGATTTTTATAAGTGAATATATTGCCAGGTACTCTGAGCTAGGAACTATCGAAAAGGCCCCTGAGTGGACAGGTGGTGAGCGTTCTGGTTGCCATTGATGCCACAGGTACACCGATGAAGGAATGATTAGAAATTAGAATTCAACCAGATATTTTGGAGGATTATGATCAGTGATACTATGGTTTCGTTAATTTAAAGTCAGCTGAATCTGTGAAACATGCAATTTCATATTGGGTGTGTAAGTGGTGTGACTAGTTTTAAGTTTGCATGAATATCTGGCTAGGGAGCATGGGAACTCTTTTCCCTGGTACCCAGGACAAAACCTAACCAAATTCCTAATTGGATCCCATCACTACAATGGTTGGGTGGTTGGCTAACCCATGAAACTAGATGGGGTTAGGCTGGATTGATGGATCCCTAAAATGAGACTCAATTCTGTTATGGTCGTACGATAGATGAAGTAAATCCCCGATAGAAATTGTTCTATGGAAAAGAATCAACGGTTGTGCCTATCAATGAGGAAAAAAGCGTTGGTCTCTATGATCCAAGTGTAAATCTTTTCCTTAGTCTGACCATAGGACTTATGGGTTCGGTCGGATCAGTTTAGTTAGTTAAGGCTCTTGATTACGTTAGAGTAAAAATATCCATGGAGGAATTGCCCGTGCTTTTCGAGCGAGGAAAGTTTTTCCCGGTTTTGGAAGAACCGAGGGATTAGTCTCTTGTCCGGATATCCGTGGGCGAGGCCCCGAGTGAGGGACCCTGCCTTGCGTAAGAAGTGCTACTCCCACTACTAGCACCCCCAAATTCGTTGCGCAGAGGGAGCAGGGATCTTTCACTTGGTATTAGAGCGAATTGGCTAAAGTGGATCAACCGAGAAGCCAGAAATGTCAAAAATTTATGAAGTAGCAGTAAAAGGTTGTAATTGTGTGATGAAATTCATACAAATTGATATTCAGAATGAAGATTCATAAATAGGTAATTGGGTCTTCGCATGAAGTACTGCAATTGTATGGAATCCCTAACTTGCTTGAGGCCTAGACATGATGGTATTTGCCTTATAATTCCAAGGACCGTGACTACCCGTATATACCGAGGGTATAACTGTAGCTCTTTACTGGCAATATATACGAGTAAATCTAAGACCTTAAAATTATAAGCAAAATCGCTATCCAGATGATGAATTCAAATGTGGTTGATATGAGTATAACTGTAGCTCTTTAGTGGCAGTATATACGAGTATCTAAGACCTTGAAATTATAAGCAAAAAGGCTATCTAGATGATGAATTCAAATGTGGTTGATATGATTTTAAAATTCTGGTTGAGAATTGATTAGTTGATTTGGATTCTGATTGAAAAATGATGATTCCTGAATTTTGGTTGAAAAGCCATAAGTTGAGCAAAACCACAATGAGGATGAATCCTAGTGATGATGATAATAACTAGAATGATGATTATGACTTCAGCAAATCCCTATGAGATTAGTGGATTGTGTTAACAGATTGCTACTGTTAACACTTGACCCGGTGGATCAAGTTAAGGGATGACAAATTGAGAACTTGCTTGATAGAAATTCCCGTGGAGGAATGTTTTTTTTTAAATTCCGGTCTAATGGACCATTATTGTGTTGAGAATATGAATGCTATGATCTAAATGAATTATTATCTGATAATGAGTTCTATATAAAGGATCTTTATCCGAGGATTCTGTTGGCTTGACCAGTTGGATCTTAAGGAAAAGAGTTGCCCTCCAGTTGCGAGATGAGGACATCTCGCATTTTTAAGTGGGGTAGGATGTAAGATTCTTCCCTCCAGCTTTTGAGGTGTAAAGGAGTAAGAACCTCCCCTTCTGATCTTATAATTATTCCCCTCTCTGAAATAAAAGAAAGATCATGTTTTACCCTGTTTTGGCCTAGAGAGAGAAAATGTCTACAGGGAGGTAATCCAAAATTGAGATATCTTTGGATATAAAAATCCTCCTAGTGTCTAAAATGGTTTCCCCTGAAACAAAAATTCAAAAAGAACTTTCCAATGTGCAATCAGAATTAATTGAAAATAGGTATAAAGGACCTTAGCCTAAGGGTCTAGATTTTCAGAAATTTTTGGATTATGGTCCAATCAAGGTTGCTATGGGCCAATAGGATCAATCCAAGTGTGGGGAGGACATAAATCCAATTTATAAAAGAAAAATACCCAAAAATGAGTAAGTGCCCACGTAAGATGAAGAGTTGACTGAGTACAAGGTTTATTAGTAAAAAAAACTATGAATATTACTTTAAAAAATAAGATATTTTGGGTATAATGATACATTTTTGACACCTTGGTAAGGAGAAGGGCGCTCTTCAACGAGGCGCCTATTTCACATGTGTGGAGGAGTTTTCAACTAAAAAATAATAGGATATTTTTATCTCTCCTCTCTCCTGGATCAAACCAAATCAGAAAGGGAGCCAAACTGGTCCAAATCTTGTCCAAATTGAGCCAAACTGAACCTGGAAAGTTCTAGAAACTAGTTGGACTTGGTTAGAGGCCTCCCTCACCTATAAATAGACCCTTAGCCCTTTGTAAAAAAATATGTGAACTATACCATGCCAGTATTATACTGAAATAATGATATTTTCTATTATCCTCTAAAAATCCTCTATAATTTGGAGAGAATGGAGTTCCTCTCTCTCCTCAACCGTCTTTGGAGTCTTCATCAAGATACTAAACCAATTCATTGGTTGGGGACCTCTCCTTAGACTAAAGAATCAAGCAAAATAAGAGGTAAAGTGTGATTTATAGTCTTTTTCTTAATCTCTAAATGTTTCTCACTTCTCAACCCCTCTCAAGCTTGAGAAGTATTCAATTGAATGGCTCTTTAATGCAATTGAAGCTCTCTAATGGATTTTAGTGATTAAACACATAAAGTTTTCATTTATGCTTACATTTAAAATACTTTTTTAAGCATATATCTCTGTCCCCCAAAGAATAGTCATTCCTATGACCTATTCTATATTCAATTAATGCTTCTCATGGAGAAATTCTCTATTCACAAATAAAACTCTAGGCTTGTGAAGCTAGAGGTTTAAGAAAATGGTTTTTATACTTATATGCTTGAAAAATATGGTGATATTATGGGATAAATCCATAAATTATATTTAATGCTAAAAGATAGTTATACTATCATAATTATTTTACTATGTCTTATTCTTTTCATAAAAATTAAAAATTGACAGTAATAGTAGCGGAGCTATGGCAAAAATTTTAAGAAATTGATGCATAATTCATTCTTATGCATAACGTGAAAAGAGGACTTCCTATCATATTCTAGGATTCAATATCCTAGGTTAAAAGAATGGTTTTTGTCTTATTCAATGGAAAACTAATTTTTAAGTTTATATGTAATTAAATAATTAAGAAATGAGAATTATGGTAATTATATTTAATGATAAAAGAGGAATTCCTATGACATTTGGAATTCAATCATTTAGATGGGAAAAGAGAAATTCCTAGCATATTGAAATTATTGGATATTTTATTTAAATTCAAAGATAAATTTTAGATAAATTTATTTTATCTATGAGAAATAACTAAATGGTAAAAGAAGCATTCCTATGACATTTGGAAATCAATCATTTAGATGGAAAAAGAGAAATTCCTAGCATATTGGATCTATTGGATATTTCATTTAAATTCGAAGATGAATTTTAGATATATTTATTTTATCTATGAGAAATAATTAAATGGTAAAAGAGGAATTCTTATAACATTTGAAATTCAATCATTTAGATGGGAAAAGAGAAATTCCAAGTATATTGGAATTATTGGATATTTTATTTAAATTCAAAGATGAATTTTAGATAAATTTATTTTATCTATGAGAAATAATTAAATGGTAAAAGAGGAATTCCTATGACATTTGGAATTCAATCATTTAGATGGGAAAAGAGAAATTCCTAGCATATTGGAATTATTGGATATTTTATTTAAATTCAAAGATGAATTTTAGATAAATTTATTTTATCTATGAGAAATAACCAGATGGTAAAAGAGAAATTCCTATGACATTTGGAATTCAATCATTTAGATGGAAAAAGAGAAATTCCTAGCATATTGGAATTATTGGATATTTAATTTAAATTCAAAGATGCATTCTAGATAAATTCATTTTATCTATGAGAAATAACTAAATGGTAAAAGAGGAATTCCTATGACATTTGGAATTCAATCATTTAGATGGAAAAAGAGAAATTCCTAGCATATTAAATTAATGGGTATTTTATTTTAGATAAATTTATTTTATGAGAAATATTTGATGATAAAAGAGGAATTCCCATGACATTGGAATGCAAATAATTAAATGCACAAAGAGGAATTGCCATGGTATTTGAGATCCATGAACTCAAATGGAAAGAAGAGGAATTTTTAGTATAATTCAATTTATGATTATTTATCAAAAGTGGAAATATGGGTAGAATTGATTTTTGTAAATCCCATGAATTCTTTTATTCAAAAGAGGAATATTGAATATAATTCAATTGAGGAATTGAGAAGGAATATGAAAATAGTCATCGAGAAAAAGAATCTTTATCTAAAGCCAAGCAATTGGTAGCAGAAATTTAGAAAAAGTCCCACTATCGGTATCAAAGTAGAAAAAAGCTACTAAATGGGAATAGGATGTGGAATGGATGTGATAAGATGTAAACGGGATGTGATAGGATGTGAATGGATGTGATAAGATGTAAATGAGATGTGATAAGATGTAAATGGGATGTGATAAGATGTAAATGGGATGTGATAAGATGTGGTGTAACAAAAATGAATGTGGATGAGATGTGAAGTAAATGGATGTGGATGTGATAAGATGTAAATGAGATGTGATAAGATGTAAATGGGATGTGATAAGTTGTAAATGGGATGTGATAGGATGTGGTGTAATGAAAATGAATGTGGATGAGATGTGAAGTAAATGGATGTGGATGTGAATGATGAGATGAGATTAAAAAGAGAGGATATGTGAAAGGGTGAGATGGGAAGTAAATGGATGTGGATGTGTATGTGCTGAAAGTGGATGTGAATGTGTATGATGGATGTGGATGTGTATGTGAAGAATGGACGTGGATGTGTATGTGAAAGAATGGATGTGGATGTATGTGAAAGAATGGATGTGGATGTGTATGTGATGAAAATAGATATGAATGTGTATGTGAAGAATGGATGTGGATGTGTATGTGAAAGAATGGATGTGGATGTATGTGAAAGAATGGATGTGGATGTGTATGTGAAGAATGGATGTGGATGTGGATGTGTATGTGAAGAATGGATGTGTATGTGTATGTGAAAGAATGGATGTGGATGTATATGTGAAAGAATGTGATGTGATGTAAAGAGATGTGATGTGACATGAATATATGTGGATGTAAAGTGATAGATATGAATGTATGGATAGATGTGGGTAGTCGTACATGTGAACGATTGGATGGATGTGGATGAATGAGATGAGATGTGTATGAATGAGACATGATGTGGATGTGATGTAATGTGGATGGGATGAAGATATGCTGTGGATAGATGTGATGTGATGTAATGTGGATGGGATGAATGAGATATGATTTGGATAGATGTGATGTGATGTAATGTGGATAGAATAAATGTGATGGCATGGTGATGAGAATGAATGTGATGGATATGAATGAATGTGATGTGAATCGGGATGTGAATGAATGAGATGTGATGTGAATGGATGTGATGAGATGTGATGTGAATGAATGAGATGTGATGTGAATGGATGTGATGAGATGTGATGTAAATTGGGATAGATATGAATGGATGATATATGATGTGAATGAATGTGATATGATGTGATGTGAAACGGGATAGATGTGAATGAATGAGATGTGATGTGATGTGAAACGGGATAGATGTGAATGAATGAGATGTGATGTGAATGGATGAGATGTGATGGAATGTGAATCGGGATAGATGTGAATGAATGAGATGTGAGGTGAAATGGATGTGATGTGATGTGATGTGGATCGGGGTAGATATGAATGTATGAGATGTGAATGAATGTGATGTGATGAGATGTGGATATGGGTAGATGCGAGTGGATGAGATCTGATGAGGATAAATGAGGAAAGATGTGATGAGATGGAAAATGATGTGATTGGATGAGAATGGGAATACATATGAAATGGATGTGGATTAAATAATGTGGATTGATGTGGAACAAATAATGTGGATTGATGTGGAACAATGTGGAAAGACGAGAGTTCGTTATAGAAATTGTATTTATGACCTGTTTTTAAATGAATGTTTTATGTCAAGAATGCAGGGGAAGCATTTTGACCGTCTTGTGAATTCGGTCGTGGAGACCTAACTGATAAAGTTGCAACAGCTATGACGGAGAGTAAACGGGGGACGTCTCGCGTAGCAAGGTTGGCCGAGGTCTTGACTAGCCTCGGTTCGATTTAAATGGTGAGCTTCCAGTACGGTGGATGAGGGACCAAGGAAGCAGCCTATGAGTGAAGCGCTAGGTGACCTATGGAGGATCCTAGAGGGTGCTAACCATATACGATGCTCGGGGTCTGGGTCGCCGAAGATACCCACACGTGTGTCGTAAAAGATATTGGAACAAGGAGTAGAGTTGTTTTTTGAATTCGAGCATGGATCTAGTGGATTGACCTTGCTGGTCCTCTCAAACGGATGAGTCCATGGCTCTTTTATATGGATCTGTTGGTTGATCTTACTCATCTTCAACGGAGATTCTATTTTGATTTTTATAAGTGAATATATTGCCAGGTACTATGAGCTAGGAACTATCAAAAAGGCCCCTAAGTGGACAGGTGGTGAGCATTCTGGTTGCCATTGATGCCATAGGTACACCGATGAAGGAATGATTGGAAATTAGAATTCAACCAGATATTTTGAAGGATTATGATCAATGATACTATGGTTTCGTTAAAAGATTGTTTTAAAGTCAGCTGAATCTGTGAAACATGCAATTTCATATTGGGTGTGTAAGTGGTGTGACTAGTTTTAAGTTTGCATGAATATCCAGCTAGGGGGCGTGGGAACTCTCTTCCCTGGTACCCAAGACAAAACCTAACCTAATTTTTAATTGGATTCCATCACTACAGTGGGGTTGGGTGGTTGGTTAACTCATGGGACTAGATGGGGTTAGGCTGGATTGATGGATCCCTAAAATGAGACTCAATTCTGTTATGGTCGTACGATAGATGAAGTAAATCCCGGATAGAAATTGTTCTATGGAAAAGAATCAACGGTTGTGCCTCTCAATAAGGAAAAAAGTGTTGGTCTCTATGATCCAAGTGTAAGTCTTTTCCTTGATCTGACCATGGGACTTATGGGTTTAGTCGGATCAGTTCAGTTAGTTAAGGCTCTTGATTACATTAGAGTAAAAATATCCATGGAGGAATCGCCTGTGCTTTCTGAGCGAGGAAATTTTTTCCGAGTTCAGTTGTGGAAGAACCGAGGGATTAGTCTCTTGTCTGGATATGGCCCCGAGTGAGGGACTGTGCCCCGCGCAAGAAGTGCTACTCCCAATGCTAGCACCCCTGAATTTGTTGCGCAGAGGGAGCAAGGATCTTTCACTTGGTGTATAAGAGCGAATTGGCTAAAGTGGATCAACCGAGAAGCCAGAAATGTCAAAAATTTATGAAGTAGCAGTAAAAGGTTGTAATTGTGTGATGAAATTCATACAAATTGATATTCGGAATGAAGATTCATAAATAGGTAATTGGGTCTTCACATGAAGTATCGCAATTGTATGGAATCCCTAACTTGCTTGAGGCCTAGACATGATGGTATTTGCCTTATAATTCCAATGACCGTGACTACCCGTAGATATCAAGGGTATAACTGCAGCTCTTTACTGGCAGTATATACGAGTAAATCTAAGACCTTGAAATTATAAGCAAAAATGCTATCCAAATGATGAATTCAAATGTGGTTGATATGATTTTAAAATTTTGGTTGAGAATTGATGAGTTGCGTAGGATTCTGATTGAAAAATGATGATTCCTGAATTTTGGTGGTTGAAAAGCCATAAGTTGAGCAAAACCACAATGAGGATGAATCCCAGTGATGATGATAATAACTAGAATGATGATTATGACTTCAGCAAATCCCTATGAGATTAGTGGATTGTGTTAACAGATTACTACTGTTAACACTTGACCCGGTGGATCAAGTTAAGGGATGACAAATTGAGAACTTGCTTGACAGAAATTGTTGCCATATATACAGGCAGTGATGTGTGTGAACACACTTAGGACCGCCGGGGCACTTTTTCCCTCTTTAGGAGGTTTTTTCCCTCGGCTTGTATATACGCCCATCATTCTAGGGCTAACTTATCTTTTGTACATTGACACAATCTAATACACTTTGTGTTGTGTGCATTCTTGCTGCTTCTTCTCCAAGCTTTGTGTGCTTTCCTGCAACCCTAATTCCAACAATTGGTATCAGAGCAGGCATCGGCTCTCAGGGCTACGCCGCCGGCACCCTTCGACTCACGTTCTCCGATTGAGGTGAGCTTTCACGATCGCTTGCAGGTCCCTATACTCTGCAAATAAGCCCATAGGGCTTGGCGTTCTCAGAAATCGCATCTGAGGTCGTTTCGGGCTCCGTTTTTGCATTGCAAGTTCTACACAGGTGTTTTCGTCATTTTCTGTAAAAATTTTGACAGTGCAGTTTTTTGCAAAACAGGCATACGTATTCTATTGTGGACCGTGCTACATAGCACGAGTTGTTTTTTGTTCAGTCTTTGCTTCATTACAGGCAGCTTTTGCATCAGTTTCAGTCAGTGGCCATGGCTGATAACAGCAATGATGTATTTCGCATGTTGTCTACTATGAAGACAAACTGGATGGAGACGGCAACTACCCACTTTGGGCATACATGATGCAGCATGTTTTGGTTGCAAAAGGAGTGTGGAACATTGTGCAGGATATGGATGTACGTCTAGGTTCTATGGATGTACGTCTAGGTTCTATGGATGTAGGATCTATTGAGGATGTTGCAGGTTCTAGCAGCTCTACTGTTGCTGCTGTTTTACCCACTGCTGAACAAGCTCATTGGGATGGTAAAGATGCGCAGGCTCATGCCTTGATTGCACTTTCTGTCAAACGTAACATCACCCCACATATTCGTTCAGCTAAAACAGCAAAACAGACTTGGGATATTCTAGCTGGTTTATATGCAGGTCGTAACGAGGCAAAAATCTCTTACCTGCGTAAAGAGCTAGAATTGAAGATTATGCAGGAAGATAATGACATGAATGTTTTTCTTGCTGAGATTAAAGATCTCAAAGAACAGTTGATTTCTGCAGGTGAGATTATTCCAGATCATTCTCTTGTGCAGACTGTTCTTGATGCTTTACCTGAGACATATCAGACTTTTGCTTCCACGTGGAGACTTCTTACTGAGGACAGACCTGATGCTGTCAAGTATGATACTTTAGTCAACAAGCTCTTGCAAGAAGCGCAGTCCAGGCAAAACAGGACCAGGCAGCGTGCAGTTAATCAAGCATTTATTGCTGCCCAGCAGAGAAGAAGTGGTAAGGCAGCCCCTTCCATTGTTTCTTCTCCTATTAGTAGGTCTGCAACTTCTTCTCCTTCCACAGGTAGCAACAATAAGTCTGAGAAGGCTCGTGATAATAAAGGCAAGAAAAAGACTAGGTGCAACTATTGTAAGGCAAATGATCATGTCATTAAGAATTGTCCTAAGCTAAAGGCTAAAGAGACAAAGAAGAAAGAGTCAAATGCAGCCACAATAGTGGATGCTTCTACAAATGCAGATTCTGCAAATGTTGTGCAGGATATAGAATGGGCATTTAGCGTGTATTGCCAGTATGACCCATCTGTACATGATGCATGTTTGGCAGTTTCTGTTGACTCTAATGTATGGTATTTTGACAGTGGTGCTACAAAGCACATTACCTCACATCATGATATGTTCACTTGTCTTGAGGCTGTCTCTAATGGGAATACTGTCACATGTGCCAATAATGCTTCTTACCCAGTGAAGGGCATTGGTAAAATTATGCTTACTGCTACAAATGGCAGCGCTTTCACACTTTTAGATGCTTTGTATGTGCCAGGGATAAAGAAGAATCTATTGTCTGTCTCTGCGCTTGCTAGACTTGGATTTGTAGTCAAATTTGTGGATGACAGATGTACTGTTCATGATTTGACTTCTGGTGATACGATTATTGCATCTGGCACCTTGTTTCGTGGGCTGTATAGGCTCAATTCTTATGACAAGTGTGTGGAAGATTCAGCAAATGCAGTTTTTGATGAAAAGGCAGTTTCAGATGCAAAACTATGGCATGCTCGTTTTGGTCATCTGAACTTTGCTAGTTTACTGCGTTTGCAGAAATTTGATATGATTGCTTCATTGCCCCCTCTTGAGGCACCATTGAAACATGTTTGTGACTGTATTTTGGGCAAAATGCAGCGTTCTGCGTTTCCAAAGGATGGTTCTGTGCAGGCCACTCGCAAATTGCAACTTGTACATAGTGATGTATGTGGGCCTATGCAAACTCCGTCATTTGGTAAACACTTGTACTTCGTGACTTTCATTGATGATTACTCAAGGCATGCATGGGTATATCCACTGAAGGCAAAGTCCGAAGTGTTTTTGTGCTTCAAACAGTTTTTTCTTATGGTTGAAAATGTATCCAATTGTACTGTGGGCACCCTCCGTTCTGATCGAGGGGGGGAGTACTTGTCTAAAGAGTTTGATGCATTTCTGGCTAGTCGTGGTATAAAACACCAATGTACAGTGCCGTATACCCCTCAGCAAAATGGTGTTGCTGAGAGGAAAAACAGGTCACTTATGGAGATGGCACGATGTATGTTCAAGAGCCAAGCTTTGCCACATGCATTTTGGCTTGAGGCTGTCATGTGTGCTGCATATGTACTCAATAGGTGTCCCACTAAGGCCTTGCAGGGCAGTCTATTACTCCATACAAAGCTTGGCATGGCAGGAAGCCTTCTATTGGTCACTTGCGTGTCTTTGGTTGCTTGGCCTATGCTTTAGTGCATGTGCAACAATGCAGGAAATTAGATGATAAGGCTGTCAAATGCATTTTTGTTGGTTACAGTACTGAGAGCAAAGGTTACAGATTGTATCATCTGCAGTCAAAGTGTATCTTGATTAGTCGAGATGTTGTTTTTGTGGAAGATGCTGTGCAGCCTTTGTTATCATGTACCAAAGAGACAGGTGTGAGCTCACGGGATGTATTTGATACATTGTTGCCTCTGTTTACAGGTGGGAATTCAAATGTAAGTCCTAATGAGACAAATATTCAGCCTATGCAGATTTCAAACGACATCATAGATCAGCCTATTTCTGATGCAGATTTACAGGATGTAATTTCTGAGGATAGGGCTGAAAATGAGCAGGCTAGAGGTATGCCTAAATGGCTAGTGCAAACCTTGCGTGATAGTAAAATTGATGCGCCTATATCTAGTCGTACTCGTTCAGGTTTTCAGCATGCCTCTTATGCATCAGATTGTTATGCTTTGGCTGTGTCTAGTATGTGTGAAGAGGAAGAACCTCTTTCATTTGATGAGGCACAAAAATCAAAAAATTGGTTGGCTGCAATGCAAAGTGAATATGATGCTATAATGAAGAATGGTACATGGTCTTTGTGTGATTTGCCTATTAGTAAAAAGGCCATTGGATGTAAGTGGGTTTTTAAGTTGAAACGAAAGCCAAATGGCAGTGTTGATCGCTATAAGGCTAGACTTGTTGCAGAGGGGATCGTTGCCGCCAAATTTACATGCTTTTTCGGACTCAGATTGGGCTGGTTGCTATGACACAAGAGTGTCCACAAGTGGTTTTTGTTTCATGCTCGGTAGCTCATGCATATCTTGGTTGAGCAAGAAGCAACCTACTATGTCCACTTCTAGTTGTGAAGCTGAGTACAGGGAAGCTTTCACAGCTACGGTTGAGTGTGTGTGGCTCAGACGGCTTATGGCTGACTTGGGTGTTGGACAAGAGTCTGCCACCTCTATCTTCACTGACAGTCAGAGCACATTGGCAGTTGCGAGAAACCCAATTTTTCATGCTCGCACAAAGCACATTGAGGTGCATTATCACTATGTCAGGGAGAGACTCTCAGCAGGAGAGATCAGCTTGGCCTATGTGCCAACACAGGACAACCTCGCCGATCTTTTCACAAAGGCGCTTCCTCGTGAGAAGTTCGAAGCTTTCCGCAAAGCTTTGGGCTTACTCCCCTTTGTGGATTGATCTACTTCGGGCATGGCACTCCCCTATACATGAGTGCCAGCTCTCGTTCACACCATCACTCCCAGGGGGGATTTGTTGCCATATATATAGGCAGTGATGTGTGTGAACACACTTAGGACCGCCGGGGCACTTTTTTCCTCTAGGAGATTTTTTCCCCCGGCTTGTATATACGCCCATCATTCTAGGGCTAACTTATCTTTTGTACATTGACACAATCTAATACACTTTGTGTTGTGTGCATTCTTGCTGCTTCTTCTCCAAGCTTTATGTGTTTTCCTGCAACCCTAATTCCAACAGAAATTCCCGTGGAGGAATTTTTTTTATAAAAAAATCCAGTCTAATGGACCATTATTATGTTAAGGATATGAATGATATGATCTAAATGAATTATTATCTGATTATGAGTTCTATATAAGGGATCTTTATCCGAGGAATCTATTGGGTTGACCAGACTATAAGGAACCCCAGAACCAGTTGGATCTTAAGGAAAAGAGTTGTCCTCCCCCAGTTGCGAGATGAGGACATCTCACATTTTTTAAGTGGGGTAGGATGTAAGATTCTTCCCTCCAGCTTTTGAGGTGTAAAGGAGTAAGAACCTCCCCTTTTGATCTTATAATTATTCCCCTCTCTAAAATAAAAGAAAGATCATGTTTTACCCTGTTTTGGCCTAGAGAGAGAGAGAAAATGTCTAAGGGAGGTAATCCAAAATTGAGATATTTTTGGATATAAAAATCTTCCTAGTGTCTAAAATGGTTTCCCCTGAAACAAAAATTCAAAAAGAACTTTCCAATGTGCAATCAGAATTAATTGAAAATAGGTATAAAGGACCTTAGCCTAAGGGTCTAGATTTTCAGAAATTTTTGGATTATGGTCCAATTAAGGTTCCTATGGGCCAATAGGATCAATCCAAGTGTGGGGAAGAGATAAATCCAATTTATAAAAGAAAAATACCCAAAAATGAGTAAATGGCCGCGTAAGATGAAGAGTTGACTGAGTACAAGGTTTATTAGTTAAAAAAACTATGAATATTACTTTAAAAAAATAAGATATTTTGGGTATAATGATACATTTTTGACACCTTGGTAAGGAGAAGGGGGCTCTTCAAGGAGGTGCCTATTTCACATGTGTGGAGGAGTTTTAAACTAAAAAATAATAAGATATTTTTATCTCTCCTCTCTCTTGGATCAAACCAAATCAAAAAGGGAGCCAAACTGGTCCAAATCTTGTCCAAATTGAGCCAAACTAAACCTGGAAAGTTCTAGAAACTAGTTGGACTTGATTAGAGGCCTCCCTCACCCTATAAATAGACCCTTAGCCCTTTGTAAAAAAATATGTGAACTATACCATGCCAGTATTATACTGAAATAATGATATTTTCTATTATCCTCTAAAAATCCTCTACAATTTGGAGAGAATGGAGTTTCTCTCTCTCCTCAACCGTCTTTGGAGTCTTCATGAAGATACTAAACCAATTGATTGGTTGGGGACCTCTCCTTAGACTAAACCAATTGATTGGTTGGGGACCTCTCCTTAAACTAAAGAATCAAGCAAAATAAGAGGTAAAGTGTGATTTATAGTCTTTTTCTTAATCTCTAAATGTTTCTCACTTCTCAACCCCTCTCAAGCTTGAGAAGTATTCAATTGAATGGCTCTTTAATGCAATTGAATGGTTCTTTAATGCAATTGAAGCTCTCTAATGGATTTTAGTGATTAAACACATAAAGTTTTCATTTATGCTTACATTAAAATGATTTTTTAAGCATATCTCTCTCTCCCCCAAAGAATGGTCATTCCTATGACCTATTCTATATTCAATTAATGCTTCTCATGGAGAAATTCTCTACTCACAAATAAAACTCTAGGCTTGTGAAGCTAGAGGTTTAAGAAAATGGTTTTTATACTTATATGCTTGAAAAATATGATGATATTATGGGATAAATCCATAAATTAGATTTAATGCTAAAAGATAGTTATACTATCATAATTATTTTACTATGTTTTATTCTTTTCATAAAAATTAAAAATTGCCAGTAATAATAGCAGCGGAGCTATGGCAAAAATTTTAAGAAATTGATGCATAATTCATTCTTATGCATAACGTGAAAAGAGGACTTCCTATCATTTTCTAGGATTCAATATCCTAGGTTAAAAGAATGGTTTTTGTCTTATTCAATGGAAAACTAATTTTTAAGTTTATATGTAATTAAATAATTAAGAAATGAGAAAATTATGGTATTTATATTTAATGATAAAAAAGAAATTCCTATGACATTTGGAATTCAATCATTTAGATTGGAAAAGAGAAATTTCTAGCATATTGAAATTATTAGATATTTTATTTAAATTCAAAGTTAAATTTTAGATAAATTTATTTTATCTATGAGAAATAACTAAATGGTAAAAGAGGAATTCCTATGACATTTGGAATTTAATCATTTAGATGGGAAAAGAGAAATTCCTAGCATATTAGAATTATTGGATATTTCATTTAAATTCAAATATAAATTTTAGATATATTTATTTTATCTATGAGAAATAATTAAATGGTAAAAGAGAAATTCTTATTACATTTGAAATTCAATCATTTAGATGGGAAAAGAGAAATTCCAAGCATATTGGAATTATTGGATATTTTATTTAAATTCAAAGATGAATTTTAGATAAATTTATTGTATCTATGAGAAATAATTAAATGGTAAAAGAGGAATTTCTATGACATTTGGAATTCAATCATTTAGATGGAAAAAGAGAAATTCCTAGCATATTGAAATTATTGGATATTTTATTTAAATTCAAAGATGAATTTTAGATAAATTTATTTTATCTATGAGAAATAACCAAATAGTAAAAGAGGAATTCCTATGACATTTGGAATTCAATCATTTAGATGGAAAAAGAGAAATTCCTAGCATATTGAAATTATTGGATATTTAATTTAAATTCAAAGATGAATTTTAGATAAATTCATTTTATCTATGAGAAATAACTAAATGGTAAAAGAGGAATTCCTATGTCAATCATTTAGATGGGAAAAGAGAAATTCCTAGCATATTGAATTAATGGATTTTTTTTTAGATGAATTTATTTTATGAGAAATATTTGATGATAAAAGAAGAATTACCATGACATTGGAATGCAAATAATTAAATGCAAAAAGAGGAATTCCCATGGTATTTGAGATCCATGAAAGCAAATGGGAAGAGGAATTTTTAGTATAATTCAATTTATGATTATTCATCAAAAGTGGAAATATGGGTAGAATTGATTTTTGTAAATCCCATGAATTCTTTTATTCCAAAGAGGAATATCGAATATAATTCAATTGAGGAATTGAGAAGGAATATGAAAATAGTCGTCGAGAAAAAGAATCTTTATCTAAAGCCAAGCAATTGGCAGAAATTTAGAAATAGTCCCACTATCGGTATCAAAGTAGAAAAAACCACTAAATGGGAATAGGATGTGGAATGGATGTGATAAGATATAAACGGGATGCGATAGGATGTGAATGGATGTGATAAGATGCAAATGAGATGTGATAAGCTATAAATGGGATGTGCTAAGATATAAATGGGATGTGATAGGATGTGGTGTAATGAAAATGAATGTGGATGAGATGTGAAGTAAATGGATGTGGATGTGAATGTGAATGATGAGATGAGAATGAGAAGAGAGGATATGTGAAAGGGTGAGATGGGAAGTAAATGGATGTGGATGTGTATGTGATGAAAATGGATGTGAATGTGTATGATGGATGCGGATATGTATGTGAAGAATGGATGTGGATGTGTATGTGAAAGAATGGATGTGGATGTATGTGAATTAATGGATGTGGATATGTATGTGGTGATAAAAATGGATGTGAATGTGTATGTGAAGAATGGATGAGGATGTGTATGTGAAAGAATGGATGTGGATGTGTATGTGAAGAATGGATGTGGATGTGTATGTGAAGAATGGATGTGGATATATGTGAAAGAATGGATGTAGATGTGTATGTGATGAAAATAGATGTGAATGTGTATGTGAAGAATGGATGTGGATGTGTATGTAAAGAATGGATGTGGATGTATGTGAAAGAATGGATGTGGATGTGGATGTGTAGAATGGATGTGGATGTATGTGAAAGAATGGATGTAGATGTGTATATGAAGAATGGATGTGGATGTGTATGTGAAAGAATGGATGTGGATGTGTATGTGAAAGAATGTGATGTGATGTAAAGAGATGTAATGTGTATGTGAAAGAATGTGATGTGATGTAAAGAGATGTGGATGTGTATGTGAAAGAATGGATGTGGATGTGTATGTGAAAGAATGTGATGTGATGTAAAGAGATGTGATGTGAAATGAATATATGTGGATGTAAAGTGATAGATATGAATGTATGGATAGATGTGGGTAGTCGTACATGTGAACGATTGGATAGATGTGGATGAATGATATGAGATGTGTATGAATGAGACATGATGTGGATGTGATGTAATGTGGATGGGATGAATGAGATATGATGTGGATAGATGTGATGTGATGTAATGTGGATGGGATGAATGAGATATGATGTGGATAGATATGATGTGATGTGATGTGGATAAAATGTATGTGATGGGATGGTGATGATAATGAATGTGATGGATATGAATGAATGTGATGTGAATCGGGATGTGAATGAATGAGATGTGATGTGAAATGGATGTGATGAGATGTGATGTAAATTAGGATAGATGTGAATGGATGATATGTGATGTGAATGAATGTGATGTGATCTGATGTGAAATGGGATAGATGTGAATGAATGAGATGTGATGTGAATGGATGAGATGTGATGGGATGTGAATGAATGAGATGTGAGGTGAAATGGATGTGATGTGATGTGATGTGGATCGGGGTAGATATGAATGGATGAGATGTGAATGAATGTGATGTGATGAGATGTGGATATGGGTAGATGCGAGTGGATGAGATCTGATGAGGATATGGGTAGATGCGAGTGGATGAGATCTGATGGATCTCTAAAAATAGACTCAATTCTGTTATGGTACGATAGATGAAGTTAATCCCGGATAGAAATTGTTCTATGGAAAAGAATCAACGGCTGTGCCTCTCAATGAGGAAAAAAGTGTTGGTCTCTATGATCCAAGTGTAAGTCTTTTTTCCTTGATTTGACCATGGGACTTACGGGTTCGATCCAGATCAGTTCAGTTAGTTAAGACTCTTGACTACGTTAGAGTAAAAATATCCGTGAAGGAATCGCCCGTGCTTTCCGAGCGGGAAGTTTTTTTCGAGTTCGGTTTTGGAAGAACTGAGGGATTAGTCTCTTGTCCGGATATCCGTGGGCGAGGCCCCGAGTGAGGGACCCTGCCCCACACAAGAAGTGCTACTCCCGCTGCTAGCACCCCCGAATTCGTTGCGCGGACGGAGCAGGGACCTTTCAACTAGTATCAAAGCGAATTGGCTAAAGTGGATCAACCGAGAAGCCAGAAATGTCAAAAATTTATGAAGTAGCAGTAAAAGGTTGTAATTGTGTGATGAAATTCATACAAATTGATATTCAGAATGAAGATTCATAAATAGGTAATTGGGTCTTCAAATGAAGTACCGCAATTGTATGGAATCCCTGACTTGCTTGAGGCCTAGACATGATGGTATTTGCCTTATAATTCCAAGGATCGTGACTACCCGTATATACCGAGGATATAACTGCAGCTCTTTACTGGCAGTATATACGAGTAAATCTAAGACCTTGAAATTATAAGCAAAAATGCTATCCAGATGATGAATTCAAATGTGGTTGATATGATTTTAAAATTTTGGTTGAGAATTCATGAGTTGATTTGGATTCTGATTGAAAATGATCCTGAATTTTGGTTGAAAAGCGATAAGTTGAGCAAAACCACAATGAGGACGAATGGGATGAATCCCAGTGATGATGATAATAACTGGAATGATGATTATGACTTCAGCAAATCCCTATGAGATTAGTGGATTGTACTAACAAATTGCTACTGTTAACACTTGACCCGGTGGATCAAGTTAAGGGATGACAAATTGAGAACTTGCTTGACTGAAATTCCCGTGGGGAGGAATGTTTTATAATTTAAAAATCCCATCTTTGATATGATCTGAATGAATTGTTATCTGATAATGAGTTCTATATAAGGGATCTTTATCCCAGGATTCTGTTGGGTTGACCAGACTATAAGGAACCCCAGAATCAGTTGGATCTTAAGGAAAAGAGTTGTCCTCTAGTTGCGAGATGAGGACATCTCGCGTTTTTTAAGTGGGGTAGGATGTAAGATTCTTCCCTCCAGCTTTTGAGGTGTAAAGGAGTAAGAACCTCCGCTTGTGATCTTATAATTATTCCCCTCTCTGAAATAAAAGAAAGATCCTGTTTTACCCTGTTTTGGCCTAGAGAGAGAAAATGTCTAGAGGGAGGTAATCCAAAATTGAGATATTTTTGGATATAAAAATTCTCCTAGTGTCTAAAATGGTTTCCCTTGAAACAGAAATTCAAAAAGAACTTTCCAATGTGCAATTGGAATTAATTGAAAATAGGTGTAAAGGACCTTAGCCTAAGGGTCTAGATTTTCAAAAAAAATTGGATTATGGTCCAATTATTAAGGTTCCTATGGGCCAATAGGATCAATCCAATCATGGGGAGGAGATAAATCCAATTTATAAAAGAAAAATACCCAAAAATGAGTAGATGCCCACATAAGATGAAGAGTTGACTGAGTACAACGTTTATTAGTAAAAAAAATATGAATATTAATTTAGAAAAAAAAGATATTTTGGGTATAATGATACATTTTTGACACCTTGGTAAGGAGAAGGGGGCTCTTCAAGGAGGCGCCTATTTCACATGTTGGAGAAGTTTTAAACTAAAAAATAATAAGATATTTTTATCTCTCCTCTCTTCTAGATCAAACCAAATCAAATAAAAAAGGGAGCTAAACTGGTCCAAATTGTAAGATTCCTCCCTAGCCTCTCAAGATGTCCAGCATCTTCCCCTGTAATCAAATCCCTCTTCAGAAATATAAAAGATCTTGTTTCTACCAGTTTTGGCCTAGAGAGAGAAAATCTTCTAGAGAGTGGTAATTCAATTGTTAAATATTTTTGGATAGAAAAATACCTCATCTTATTAAAATAAGTTTCCCTGAAACAGAAGTTCATTCAGAAGGTGCATTAGAAATTAAGTATAATCTGTTTTCAAGAGCTATTATCCTGGGGGTCAAGATTTTTTTGAAATTTTAAATTAAGGTTCCTATGGACCACTAAGTTAGTAAAAGCTTCTAGGTTGCTGAAAGGAATTAGAAAGAAGCAACAAATTTATGTTGTCAAAATGAACCCAATAGGCTCAAAGCTTAAGGCTAAAGAACCAGAATGGTTAAATATGAATTTGATGATCTATTCCCAACAGAGCTAACTGAAATGCCTCCAATTCGGGAAGTAGATCATGTGATTAAATTGACCCCCGGAGCTCAGTAGCCCTGCGCACGTACAAAATGCCAGTTCTTGAAGCCATCGAACTCAAGGAACAGCTTAGACAGCTGTTAGAACAAGGGTTTGTAAGACCCAGTGTTTCACCTTGGGGTGCGCGAGTTCTCTTTCAGAAAAAGAAAGATGGAACGCTTAGACTCTATGTAGACTATAGAGGTCTAAATCACCTAACAGTTAAGAATAAGTATCCTATCCCAAGAATTGATGAGCTTCTGGACAGACTAAATGGAGCCCAGATCTTCACAAAGATAGATCTCAAATCCGGGTATTACCAGATCAGGATCAATGATCAAGATATACCAAAAAAACCATCAATACTCGCTATGGGCATTATGAATTTAATGTCATGCCGTTCGGATTAACTAATGTCCCAGCTACATTCAATCACCTAATGCAGGACATCCTCAGAGAATACTTGGATGATTTTGTTCTAGTTTTCTTTGATGACATTTTGATTTACTCAAGGAATGCAGCTGACCACGAGACTCATGTCCGAAAAGTTCTTGAGATTCTAAGGAAGCACCAACTCTTTGCCAAAAAGAGCAAATGCACTTTCTCTGTCGACCACATTGAATACTTGGGCTTTCTGGTATCCAAAGATGGAATTTCTCTAGATTCTACAAAGGTCCAAGCAGTCATAGATTGGCCTAAACCAAAGATAGTGAAAGAAGTCAGAGGATTCTTGGGATTGACTGGTTGGTATAGAATTTTTATACCAAAGTATGCTCTCATAGCTTCCCCCCTGACTAACCTTCTCAAAAAGAATACCCCATTTCAGTGGTCTGCCGCCAGGTGCCAGAGTGCTTTTGATAAGCTGAAGACCGCCTTGGTAACTAGTCCCGTTCTGAAGCTGCCAGATTTCTCTCTACCCTTTGAGGTAGTAACTGATGCAAGTGGTTAATTGATAGACTAACCAAAGTTACCCATCTGATTCCAATAAAAGAAACCTACACTGTAGTGGATGTGGCCAGAGTGTTCCTCAAAGAAATCTTCAGATTGCATGGCCTACCCAGGAGAATAGTAAGTGATCGAGATCCCAAATTTACCAGTTGCCCATCTGATTCCAGTAAAAGAAACCTACACTACAGTGGATGTGGCCAGAGTGTTCCTCAAAGAAATCTTCAGATTGCATGGCCTACCCAGGAGAATAGTAAGTGATCGAGATCCCAAATTTACTTCAAGGTTCTGGACTACATTTTTTGAAGCAGTGGGAACTTTCTTGGATCTCAGCACAGCTTATCACCTTGAGACCGATGGTCAAACTGAAAGGGTAAACCAAGTAATCAAAGATATACTTCGGTCATGCTGTGTGTGGCAGGGAACCCAAGAAGTGGCTAAGGTATCTGCACCTAGTCGAGTTTGCCTACAATGCTTCTTATCACCGAAGTATCGGGATGAGCCCTTTTAAAGCTCTGTATGGACAAGATTGCTTAACTCCACTAACTTGGTCCGACCCATTGATTAGGGTCGAGATGTCCAGACAGATGCTTGACAACATGGAGCAACAGATGCAGTCAATTCGTAAAGATATTAAAGCTGCCCAGGATCGACAGAAGCAGTATGCAAATAAGAAGAGGATAGACAGAAAGTTTGAAGAAGCAAATATGGTCTTCATTAGAGTACGGCCCAAAAGAAGTTCTCTATCTCTTGGGAAGTACAAGAAGTTATCCCCCAGATATTGTGGGCCATATCTGATTACAAAGAAAGTAGGTGACTTAGCCTACGAGCTTCTTCTGCCTCCTCATCTCAAAGTTCATAATGTATTTCATGTAAGCCTTTTAAAGAAATATGTGCCACCCCATGTACTTGTTGATAAAATCCTAACCTCTTCAACCCAAGGGCAGATGGAACTCCAACTTAAAGAAATTCTTGATGTTCGAGAAAAGATTCTCAGGAACAGAATTCTCAGAGAATTATTGGTAAAATGGAAGTTCTATCCTTTTGAAGATGCCACCTGGGAGAATAAAGCCTATTTGCTGTGGGATTACCCCTAGTTTGCGAGATGAGGGCATATCGCATTTTTCAAGTGGGAGAGAATGTAAGATTCCTCCCCAGCCTCTCAAGATCTCCAGCATCTTCCCTTGTAATCAAATCCCTCTTCAGAAATATAAAAGATCTTGTTTCTACCAGTTTTGACCTAGAGAGAGAAAATCTTCTAGAGAGTGGTAATTCAGTTTTTAAATATTTTTAGATAGAAAAATACCTCATCTTATTAAAATAAGTTCCCTTGAAACAGAAGTTCAAAAAGATTTTCAGAAGGTGCATTAGAAATTAAGTATAATCTGTTCAAGAGGCATTATCCTGGGAATCAAGATTTTTTCGAAATTTTAAATTAAGGTTCCTATGGACCAATAAGATTCATCCAAATGTAGGAAGGAGATAAATAGAAGAATAATAGAAAAATTTTCCAAAAATGAGTAAATACTCACATAAGATAAAGAGTTGACTAAGGGCAAGGTTATTAGTTAAAAAAGAGAGATATTTAGATGAAATGATGCATTTTTGATACCTCAGTATGGGGGGATTCCCCTCATGAAGGAGATGCCTATTTCACATGTGTGGGAGAGTTTTAAACTCCCAAATAATGAGATATTTTTATCTCTCCTCTCTCCTGTTTCAACTAGATCCAAAAAGTGGACTAAACTGACCCAAAAATGGTCAAAAATTGACCAATTCTAGAATCAGTTGGCTTGGTTAGAAGCTCACTTTTTCCTATAAATAGAAGCCTTCCCCTTTGTTGAAACTCAATAGTGTTTTGCACTATTACCCTGCTTCTCCCAAGTGCCAAAAACTATGAATTTTACTCATAATTCATTAGTTTTTGACCTTCCCTCTTCTAAAAGATTGGTGACCACTCTTGTTTCAAACAAGAGTAGAACCCTCAAACCATCAAGCCAAAGGAAAGCTCTCAAATTATCCATGTAAGTTGGAGATTCTTCTCTTTTCTATTTCTTTTATGGTTTTTTATGATTTTTGTCTTCTCTAAAATGAAATGATGTTATGCCTCATTGAAAAAAAGGCATTCCCCTCTCTAAAATGAAATGATGTTATGCCTCATTGAAAAAAAGGCATTCCCCTCTCTTCTTTAGTAAATCCAACCATTCTTTATCCTAGATGATTGATTATTGGATAAAATCAAGTTTTTCATAATGTTTCTCTTTGATAAAGTAGAAAATGTTTACATTAGAATTATTTAAATACTCTTGGAGAACTTATAATTAATTATAAAGAGTTAAAAATTAAAAAATGGTCAGCCATATAAAGGAGGTTATGGCAAAATTTTTCTAAAATTGTAAAAAATAAGTTTTACTTTTTTTAATTCAAAAAGAGTAATTTCCATCGTATATGTATTCTTAAAGTGTTACTTTTCATCCTAGGTATAGAAAAATGCTTACTAAAAATATTTTATAAAAAGAAAGTGTTACTTTCTTTAGGGTTAAATTCTATGTATAGAAGGAAGCTTATTGAAATTTTATTTTGATCATAAAAGAATGATTTTCATCATAAATGATTTTTATGCATAAACATATGCATAAAAGATATTTTTTATATTAAAAGTGTGATTTTCATCATAAATGATTTTTATGCATAAAAGATATTTTTTTATATTAAAAGTGTGATTTTCATCATAAATGATTTTTATGCATGAGCATATGCATAAAAGATATTTTTTTATATTAAAAGTGTGATTTTCATCATAAATGATATTTTTTTATATTAAAAGTGTGATTTTCATCATAAATAATTTTTATGCATAAAAGATTTTTTTTAATATTCAAAGTGTGATTTTCATCATAAATGATTTTTATGCATAAACATATGCATAAAAGATATTTTTTCTATATTAAAAGTGTGATTTTCATCATAAATGATTTTTATGCAGGAACATATGCATAAAAGATATGATTTTTATGCATGACCATATGCATAAAAGATATTTTTTTAATATTAAAAGTGTGATTTTCATCATAAATGATTTTTATGCATAAAAGATATTTTTTTATATTAAAAGTGTGATTTTTATCATAAATGATTTTTATGCATAGAAGATATTTTTTATATTAAAAATGTGATTTTCATCATAAATGATTTTTATGCATAAAAGATATTTTTTATATTAAAAGTGTGATTTTCATCATAAATAATTTTTATGCATAAAAGATATTTTTTTAATATTAAAAGTGTGATTTTCATCATAAATGATTTTTATGCATAAAAGATATTTTTTTATATTAAAAGTGTGATTTTCATCATAAACGATTTTTATGCATAAACATATGCATGAAAGATATTCTTTTTATATTAAAAGTGTGATTTTCATCATAAATGATTTTTATGCATAAACATATGCATGAAAGATATTTTTATATTAAAAGTGTGATTTTCATCATAAATGATTTTTATGCATAAATGGGTGCATAAATGAAATTCCTTTATATTAAAAGAGTGATTTTCATCATAAATGATTTGTATGCATAAACATATGCACAAAAGAAATTCTTTCATGTTAAAAGAGCGATTTTCATCATAAATGATTTTTATGATGATAAAAGTGTGACTTTCATCAGAATTGGATTTTATGCATAAATAGATGCATATAGAATCTTTATAATTAAATAAGGGTTCTCCTTAATCCTTAATCTTTATAATTAAATAAGGGTTCTCCTTAATCCTCTAATAATTTTCATAAAATTTAGAAAAATGAATAAGCAGATAAAATGTAAGAGGAAATTCTACCGTTTCATATTCACTAAGATGGGAATGAGAAAATTCAAATAAACTATCGAAGTCGGAGATCGAGATAAATGATTATTTTATTCCCCCTAGGAATTCATGATTAGTTTAGAAATCTGTAAGCAAATATTCAATGAACGAAATTTAGAAATAGAGAAATTGAAATATTACCTTTCAAGAAAGATAGTTTAGGAAGAACTTTTCCAGACCCAAAACTCTGATTCAGACTATTGACCAAGACCTAATTCCTTCGTCAGTTTCAATCAATGACGATGCGCCCAGTTCAGAAAAAATGCACTCAAAACACCCACCGAATCCGAAACTAAGTTAAGACTTTTGATTTTGATCTGAGGATCAAGTTAACAGAATTTGAGGAATTCTGTCTGGAATTCAAACCTGGATCTAGAAGTATTGGGATATGGATTTAAGATTTATTCATGGTATTCAAACAAAGTCAAAACTAAAAACTTGCATAGAAACCCTGTTTTCTTACGCCAAAATGCTGGAGGGAGCATTTGGCATATGTGTTTAACTAAGGAAAGTTCGGTTGCAACAGCTGGCGGGGAGTGTTCGAGGGACAGTTCACGCGGCAAAAACCTGCCCAGGTCTTGACCAGCCTGGGTATGGTGAAAAATGGTGTGCTTCTGGTACGATGAGCGAGGGCCGATGAAGCGGTCCTTTCCAGACTTTTTTTTTTGGGCTCCACAGACCCTTTTCATGGACATGAAATGGCAACAAGGACCTTTTCACGATTTTTTTTAATGCAAGCCTATTTCACGACATGAACTAGCATGTCGCGGTTCACAACGTGAAGTGAACCTCATGAACTTAATTAAATTTCATTAATTTTTTGGGGGCGTGAACTAGCAAGGCCTGGTTCACAACGTTCGTGGTTTTTTTTTGGGCGCCTAGTTAATGACGTGAACTAGACCTGTTTCATGACGTGAACTAGGTAGTTCACGGATTAAAAAAAACCGTGCGAGCCTAGTTCATGATGTGAAATAGACATGTTTCACGACGTGAACTAGGTAGTTCACAAGATTTTTTTTTGTCTATAGGGAACTTAAATTTCCTTGTGTGGAGGGAACATTTTTTGAATTTTAAATTGGGGAGATATGAGCATTTTCCCAAAAAGGTAAGTGGGAATAAAAAAGTCAACACTTTTATGACACCCCCTTACACCCTTCATAAAATAACCCCCAAAATAAACAAGTTGACAACTCATTGGCATCTTTACATTCAATTCTCATTAGCCACTAATGAGTTGTGGAAAAAAGTGCTTAAGAATTAATCAAAGAAATAATCCTTCCACTAATATTACTCTCTTTTGGACTAATTAAGTGTTTCTAATTAACTCTTAATCTTTAATTAATCCACACCATTAAGCACATCATTAGATAGATCCTTAGATTTCTAAGCTTTGTGCTTAATCTAAAGTGAAATTAATTAATAATCAAAGATTAATTAAGCCCTTAATTTTGACTCTTTTCTTTATGCAAATTAGGCCAAAGAGAGAAAAAATTCTCTAATTGGTGAAGAAATTGATGCAATTAGATGGTTTGATGCATCCAGATACTCTCAAAACACCCAAAAACATTAATTTTGACACCTTACATGATCGATTTTGATCCCAAAAAATACATTTTTAAATTTTTTTGCCTCTTGAACTGGATTAATCACCCCTTAATGATAAAAATTAGTCAATTAAGGAAGATTAGTCATTCAAGAGTTTTTTTTAAAGTTTCATGAAAATTTTCAAAGGATTAAGGTACCCCTAATACTTGATAACACTCTAATGCCTACAAATCAAACAAAAAACACACAAATGAAGCAAAAATTAATGATTTTAGCTCTATGTTTAACTCTAAAAATCACAAAATTGCATTCCATTGCATTTTTTGATGCAAAGTAAACCTAAAAACCTCTATGTGCACACTTGACAAACACTAAAAACTAAATTAAAACTAACAAAACAACACATTTAAGCTATTATTTCAAAGATAAAAAGAGAGCTATTTCTCACAAAATCACACACAAATCTTCATCAAAACCACATCTTTTTTATGGGAAACGATTAATAAAGACAATGGGAAATGGGTAATGCATAGATTAGATAAATACGATGAAAAAAGCCAGGGGATGGCTCCCCAGTAATGGCGCCAAAAATGTTATGGCTCACCCAAACTCCCGTCAAAACACATCCAACAAGAAGGTTACCTAGCGAACCGCAACGATCGTGGGGATCTTTCTGATGGCCGAGCTCGTAACCCTTGAGGTCTCCAATCTCCACCACTCCTTGAGTAGCAATTCCGATGTAGCCCCCCGTGTGCATTGTCACACGGCCACGTTGCATCACGTGTACTCGTCCCTCCTCTCACCTCACTTCACTCGCACACACTCACTAGCATGGATTAGAGAGAGATTAGCAAGAGGATTAGTAAGACCAAGACTCTATTGCACAATGGGAGAGTTCTCTACATTATGAGAGATTTTCAATAATATACATGGCCATAAGTATTCACACTCACTTAAACTATGGCCGGTCAGGCACTCTAAGCTCATAAGAGGCCTAATGCTATTACAATGACTACTCTCATAATATATCCATGAAGTACATCACATAGGACTTCATCCTAACTTGCAACCACACACTCTTGAAGTGATAATCGCCATAAATACTCCGTTATACCATTACGGGCGCCCGTCCAAGTCATAGATTTGGACACCATTTCTTCATATACTGAATGTATGACCTTTTGGTGTGTCTTGACTCTTTGATATAAGATAAAGGCAGTAACTCTTGTTAACCCTAGAATGGGTTAACAGTTGGTTGTTATTCCATGATCTAAAGTAGCCAACACAAGCATAATGGCTACTTAGAAATAGATAATGCTTTAATTAATGTGCCGCACACCGACCTAATTTTGAGTATCTTTACAATATGGTGACTAAGGCAATTGAATCTAGTGTAAGCTTAAAAATTTCCTTATAGTGCATTCATGAGGTTGCTAATTATTTTTAATTATATATAAAGCATGATTAGTTCTTATGCTTATGTAAAAATCCTTAGAGCTTTTCTATTGACTATATTATAAGGTAAGCCCCTTGGACTGATAAATAAAAAGAAACTTTTTTTTTTGTTAGATTTCCATATGCTTTAGGGGAATGTTGGTATCCAGTTAAGACCCGGAACTTATGTGGTTCCGGGCCACCTAGTCAACTCTTGAAGAGCAACGACTAATGCAACTTTACCCAATGCAACAAGCCAACATTGGCATGTTGTGCTGTCGGTCTGCCTAAGCTTGGGAAGTTAATTGTGACTACACATAGGTAAGTTCCTAGGTCCTTCATGATTCTGGATAGGAATTATGTCTAGACAAGAATGCAATTAACACAAAATGGACACTAATTAGAAAGAACTATGCAACACATAATAGAGACAAGTCACCAACCCATGAGACATTCTTCAATATTAGCTTTGATTCTCACAATACAATACACTGGCAATCACGCAGCTCATGAACTCCTGAGCTCAACTATACACTCAGTTGTCTATCCTCTAATCCACACACTCGAGAATAATCCCCTTTGCTGCTTACATCCATCTGGGTACTACCCGTTTGCAAGAAATCGTTACAAAGTTGTTAAGAAAGCTTGACCCCTAGTTTGTTACAAAATAAGACAATCTGGGTAACAACTTGGGTGGCGACCAAACGGGCTGGTTGGCCCGCCAACAAGGCCCACCAACAATAGGTAACACGGTGGATGCTACGTTCGTAGAGTAGCAAAGCCCACTGTTCTTGCTATTGCTCTGAATTTTTTTTTTTAAAAGATCTAGATTGTTTTTGATTTTGGTGGACCATGTTGTCCGGACTGTTATGGCTTGTTCCATCCTCCTTCTTCTGGTTCAACCTATATAGCAATGCCCCATGAAACAATCTTTTATTGGCCGGTCTTGGCCATAACTAGGCTCATAAGCTCTTTTCCTACTGCTCACCTAGGCATGCACGCCCTCTTCTCTCTTTTGGCCTAGCTTTGGAAGTCCTAAAGCATCTTTTCTTTGGACTATATTTCCTCAGCATGGGCTTTCTTCATGGCATCCATTTGCTTGGACTTCTTCCCGATGTCTACATTTGTTGTCATTAATGCAACATTTAGCTCGTTTAAGCCCATCTTTCCACCCTTGCCTCTGGTCACCCTTATGGGTGTAGTTGCTTCTACCTCCTTCTTCAGAGCGCCTTGATGGTCTTGCCATCTTGCTTTTGTTATTCTTTGTATTCTTCAATGAGTGCTTTTAGTTATTCTATTTGGACCTGTAGAGAAGCTCATTGTTTGCTTTCTCTTCTAGCTTCTTCGTGGCCACCCATGCATGCTCTTTTTGCTTATTTGCAAGGATGAGGTCCATTGCGAAGTCGGTCCTTTCTCGTCTGGTTCAGCAGTTGGCTTCTTCCCCTCTCCTTTCAGGATGGTGAACCTTTTTTCCCAAGTCTCCACCTCTTAACAGAGCTGTTTGTTCTCCTTATACAATTCTACATCCTTGACACCACTTCTACTGCTACCCGCTTCTTTTTCCATTCCACTAGTGGCTGGTGCCTCAAGTAAGTGCCTTTATTGGTTCTTGGCTTGAGGTTGTAGCCGGCGGATCCAGATGTCTAGATCCTCCATCTGGATTTTTATCTCCTGTGTGACTGGTGGTGGGGAGCTATCTGTTTGCAGGAAGGTGTGGGTGCTTGCATTATTGCTATCAACTTTTCCAAATAAGCTCCCCACACCTCCTTAAGGTCATCTATTTCATGACCCTCCCACTGCTCCATCCTTTCTTCATCCAGCTCATATAATTTTGGATATTCTTTTTCATCCAACATTGCTAATCTTGCCTCTAATTTCACCAACTCTACTTTATCTTTATTGGCCCTGTTCTGGAAATCCCTTATGATCTTGAGGTACTCCTCATGGATCAGGGCGACTTGTCCTTCCATTCTTTCCTGCTTTTCTATGGCCTGATTTAACTCATCTTGCATTTACAATTGTCTTGGTTCTTCCTAGCCATATTTTCCTTCATCTCCTCCACCTCCTTCTTCATTCCTTTGTTGGCTTGCTGGAGCTCCTTAATTTTCTTTTGCATGCTTGTCTTCATCTGCTGTTCCTGTTATTTTGTATTCTTTGGCTCTCCCCTTCAGCGGGCTAAATTCTTTAATCAAGTTGTCATCCTCTACAGGCTTGATCTCCACTTCTCCCTCAATAGCAATGGAATATCTTGGCTATATACAAGGGATTGAATTCCCTCTTCTCTCTTGAGGGCAAAGTAATAATGTTGGATTTCTAGAGCTGCTCTAATTGTTCCCTAGCTCTAAAATTGTGCTAGAGCTCCTCCCAAGGTAGCTCTACAAACTGCTTCAAGCCCATCTTCTCTAGCCATTCTACATTTTTATCTACTTCCTTGTATAGGGTGGATGATAGATATTCGAATTCCACCATCTTGTCTCAGGAAAGCCGAAATGGTTGTGTCACATTCCTAGATTGTTTCCACATTCTTGCACTCTACGCGGTCGGATTCTCCATTTTTTATGCGGCATGTGTGTCAAAATTTCACTTGGCACTATGGCTTGGAGTAGCTTTTACCTGTAATTAGGCACCAAATTTAGCATTTGATCCAATGTGATGTTCAGCTTCATCTTGCTGAGATCCTCCTACTGGTCATATTCCTCCATGGGGTTGCTACTCCTCACCTTATCATTGGGCATACTCTGTCTTGTGTACACTTTTCCTTCTTCCTCTGTTGCTTCTCTTTCTTTTTCCTAGCCTTCCCTTGTCAGTTTTCCTATCCGAACGTGTTTTGGATTTCCCATTTCCTTTTATAGGACATTTCTATTGCTCTAGGCTGTAATACGCTCCAGTTTGGCACTTTGACATCCTTTCCTCAGTTGTCTTATCATTGCATAGCGGCTTTTTACCTGTTGCAATTTCTTCCCTCTTCTTGACCAAGCTTGTCCTATCCAAATCTGTGTCAGCATGCTCACTTAGGAGTGGGATTTCCTACATTGTCAGCACCATTTCTTGTGCACTATGCACTAGCTTAGTGATTTGCTCTCGGACCCTTTGCCTATACCATGCCCATTGTATTATTGGCTTTTGCTTTTATTCCAACTTGGGATTCTTTCTTATCACCATTTTGACAAGTCCTTGCCATATTGACAGCCATCACTATTGGTGGTTTTTTTTGTTGTTTTCATGTCCATTGGTCCACTTTTACCATATTCACCGCTGCATTAGTTCCTGCTGGGTTTGCCTCTCCTTGCGGCCTTGCCACTTGTAATTCTTGATGATAGCGTTGTAATATGGGGCAATCATTTTGTATATGCCCTGGGGCACTATAGTAGTAGCATATCAGCCTGACTCCCCTCTGTCCAAATCTTCCACCTCCTCTTCCATAGGGTTTATTATTTTGAGGCTTGGTGGCAACTTGGTTGGACAGCTGGGACCTATTTGTAGGTTAACGCTGCTCTACTGCCTTTCCACCACTCTTGAATTCTTGTTCCGAGTGTTGTAAAAACACGTGTCACTGGTGTAGTTTCTCTTTCCACAGATAGCACATGGATGCTGCATGCTTTTCATTTGGCACTCTTCCTTGGTTGTTACACTTCGTGCACTAGGTGTACGGTCAATCCAGATCCTAGTGTCCTCTGGCAAGCTTGGCTAGGGCAGCCTTTAATTCTTCTTAAACATCCACTGCCTTCTTTCTACCTTTCTTCTTCTGGGGCTTTTGCACATCGAACTCCTGACTGGAATTTGATGCTTAGGTGTCCACCAGAATGTGACTCAGAAGTTTCTTCTTCCTTCTTTTTTCTTTTATCCTTCTTTTTTCTTTTATCCTTCTTTTTCTTCTTGGGGTCTTTTCTTGTCTGCTTCAAGATCCCCTTGCTCTGATTGCTATTGTTGCTACCACCACCACTTGTTCAAAGGTGAGGGTCTCCAAATCATACGAGGCTACCACCGTCTGGAGCTTTTCCCTCATTCCTCTCACAAACCACTGGCTTAGTGTAGCTGAGGCAGGTTTGTTGGGCTAATCCAGGCACATTAGCAGTGCTCTAAATTTTGTCGCATAATCCTCTATTGGCCTCTTCTTTTAAGTCAACCTTTGCAGCTTTTCAAGTACTATGATGGTCTTGTCTCTCCTAAATCTTTTCAGGAAAGCCTTCTTTAATTCCTTAAAAAACGTCTGAAGTGCTCCAAACCATATTTAGCATACCAGCTCTAGTGGCCTTGCCACCTAGAGTTGTCGTAAAGAACTCTATCTTTTGCAGCAATGGACCTCTAGTAGCCAGGAAGGTAGTCTTGAAGGCAAAGATGTAAGCATCTGGATCCTCCTCACTCTTGCCCTTGAACTTCGAGTACATCCTTCCCACAGTCAACTACCAGTTCTTCGTCTTCTTGATCTTCTTGCCTCGTGTTTTGAAGCTCCTAGTGTTCTTGGTCTCCCTTCGGATTCCTTAGAGATTCCTGATTTTGTTGTTCTTGTTGGCACAGAATCCCTTTCAGAAGTCTTCTTGGATGATGTGCCCCTTCACTTCCTGAGGCCTTCGACTACCTGGAGGCAGTATCGCATTGCTTTATTTGAGCTTTGTTCATTCTCCATGCACTTTCCATTGCACTCCTATGATTCCCTTATGAACATACCCGACACAAGGATGTGCACACTTTCTCTCTTGATCTACCCCGATGTAGTTTTTGTATTCAGAATTTCTATGTAGAACTAGCCTCTACTTTCCTGCTCCCCTTCTTGGCATACTATTCCCTAGTAGGATCGCCACCAAAAGTGTTGATGTTCGGTCAAGACCTGGCACTTACATGGTTCTAAACCACCTAGTCGGCTCCTAAAGAGCAATGAAATAATGTAATTGTACCCAATGCGATAAGCCAATGCTGGAGCGTTGAGGTGTCGGTCTGCCTGAGCTTGGGGAGTTAGTCGTGACTCCACACATGTTAGTTCCTATGTCCTTCATGATTCTGGATAGGAGTTTCGTCTAGACAGGAATGCAATTAACATAGAATAGACATAAAATAGAAGGAACTATGCAGCGTAGAATAGAGACAAGTCAGAGATTAACCCATGAAACATTCTTCAATATTAGCTTGGACTCTCATAGTACAATACATTGGCAGTCACGTAGCTCATGAACTCCTGAGCTCAACTATCCATCCAGTTGTTTATCCTCTAATCCACACACTCAAGAATAATCCCCTTTGGCTTACATCCATCTAAGTACTACCCATTTGCAAGAAATCATACAAAGTTGTTATAAGTCAAGAAAGCTTAACCCCTAGTTTGTTGCAAAATGAGACAATCTAGGCAGCGGGCCAAACAGGCTAGTTTGTTGCCAGGGAAGCTAGGGTTTTGCAGGTAGCTTGCAAAAGAAGATCTAAGATTCTTCTTTTGTTTGAAAGTTAAGAAATTAGAGAGAGAGAGAGAGAGAGAGATTGTTGGTCGTTAGTCATACTCTCCTTTGTCATTCATAATCACCCACATGGTTGATTGTTAATCCCATTTTGGATTAACAAAGATGCTTCTCCAATTGAGGTCATTAATAAGTTTCATGAAAAGGCACTATAAAAGTTGTATTGAGAATCTAGCCACCCAAGGCCTTAGTTAGTAAGTTTTGGGTGCCCAAGTGTGAATAAGGGTCAGTTGTATATAAGGCGATTCTTATAATGAAATGATACAACCCCCTTTGTGCTATGAGAGCTCTTGTCTTTGTCGACGAGAGAGAGAGAGAGAGAGAGAGAGAGAGAGAGAGAGAGAGCTCTAGTACATGTGCCTCTTTCATGCATGTATGTGTGTGAGAGAGTAAAAGGTTGGTTGCCTTGCATTCGTGGTGTGAGCGACTTCGCAGCAGTGACAGCATGGAGGTGGTGTTCAGAGGAGTGGAGCTTCCAAAGTGAGCTCGAGGAGCCTCAAGGGGCATGAGCTCAAAGCATTAGTAATAAGTACCCAACGATTGTTGTGTCTATTGCTTCTCCCATTGACGGTTGTGTGGAGTTCCTTCTTGGGAGGTGCAGTAGCCCATAACATTTTTGGCACCGCTGCCAGGGAAACACCTTTATTTCTTCCACTCTCTTAGAGCTTCAGCTCCCACAATGCAAGATTCATCATTGCCTTTGCATTTAGATGGTTCAATGTGAAGAAACTGTGTAGATAAGATTTGAATGGTAGAGAAGAAATTGCTGAAAATCATGTGTTAAATGTGTGGGTGAGTACTTGGAAGAGTTTAGAGGTTTCCTTTTAATTTTGATACTTTTGTCACCAATCATGCTACCGTGAACTAGTAGGGGTGACACCTTGTTTTTTATTTTTCTAAAAATTCATAAAAATTTACAAAATAAAGAGACATTGGTCGTGTTAATAACTTGCATTACATCTCCAATCCTTAGTATGACTAGTATGGATCAATTGGATAGGGAAGAAACAATCTAAAACGTCAATTTACTGATGGGATAGTTTAACACGTAAAAATGCAAAAAACAGTTCACGACGTGAACCATTTCCTGCTATTTCATGGCGTGAAGCGCACCTCGCAATCAGTGTTGGGACTTTTGGGATTACCTTGCTAAAAATAGGGTGCCTTATCCCAACACATCTGACACAATGCAACTGAAGAATCTTATCACGTGAGATAGCAATGAAGCATTTCACGATGTGAAACAGTACCTGCTACTTCATGGGTTAAGCTTTCACGACCTAACACTTTATGCTACCTTAGCAATTCATGTGTTAGCCATTCACGAGTTAACATTTCATGGACTACTAGTTCACGAATTCAGGGTTGTCAGATCAATTGTAAAAAAAGTACTCTAATTGCACTATTTGGGTCTATCTGACTCGAGCTGAAGTAATTCTGAGCTTAAAAAATCTAAGCGTGAAACCTTAGTTGCCGCATTGTGAGGAACAATGCTGTGAACCATTTCTTGCTATTTCACGGCTTGAACTACTCCTTGCTACTGCACGACGTGAAGCATTTTTTACGATTTCATGGATATCTATTACTTCATGGCGGCCAAAAAAGACTGTTCAGCAGAAAACAAGTTGAAAACATTGGAGTGGTAATTTTGCCTGTCAAATTAGACTCTCATGCGCTTGAGGTCCGATAAATTCATTGGAGAGATGACCTTACTCCCGACGATGATAATGCATCAAACCACCCAGGTTCTTCCTATCAAAGGAGTGTTGGTTCAAGCCGCTCGGCGAGCACTCAATTGAGTGTTTTAGCCTTGGAGGAATCTGACCACCATTGATACAAGTAGTGAAGAATCCATGGAAGAGGGGCTACGATTCTCTAGCCTTGGAGAGGAATAAAAACCATCTTCCCCTGCAAGATCCAGTGGAATCGTTAATATGGCTAGGGGATTTTTTGGTCTCCAACATGGCACAGAAGATGACACGCAATCTGTGGGCACGGGCTCGTCAACTAGCGCTGGACATGGTCTAAGACTAGAATTACCAACCCAACCCTCTAGTCTTTTTCCCACATCACAGGAAATAAAAACAGACTTGAAGAGGGTTGAGGCAGAACGACAGCCGATTGTTAAGCTTAAGGAAACAAGAGCTCGATACTCAAAGAACAAGGGAAAAACTGAGGGAAATGGAGAATGTAAATCCATTTCGTTTCAATTACATGGTCAAGAACTAGAAACATTTAGAAATGCCACCACTGATAGCATGTCAACGGGCATAACAGAAGGAGTAATACCAACTCTAGAGCCCATCAATGAGGAATCAAGTTGGATAAAGGCCTTGAGATGCAAAATGAGGAGGACAATTTACCTAGAGTACTTGCAGAAGGTGAGGATTGCCTCTATACTAGAGAAGATATACAAGAAACGATTGATGATCCTACAATCTTGCAAGGTATGGAGCTCTTAATCTAACAAAGGTGGGCTGAGGCCGCTAATAATAAGCCAAGCAATGAGGAATTGGTCGGACCTAGCCATAGACATGAATTACATAGAAGAACCAATGCAAGAAGAGGAAGAGGTCTAGGTAGGGGGGGAGTAGCTCCTCTAAGACCAGTTGTGGATCCAAACGCAAATCTGAACACCATCACAAAGGTAGATCTACTAAATTTGGTTGCAGAAAGGGGTCGAGGTATGGTCAGGGAACTAGGCACCACCCTTGAATCCAGACCATCTCAAATGAAGCCACATATTATTTCCAAGCTTGTGCAAAAGTTCTCAGGTGATGGGGACCCGATCCAGCATATAGAGGTCTTTGAGTCAACCTCTGAAACTTGTGGGCCTATGAGTGATGTAACCATGATCCATGCTTTTTCACTAACCCTAGAAGGAAAGGCTCACCAATGGTATCAAACCCTAAAGCCAGAGGATAAAGTCAACTTCACTAGGCTTTAAAATGTGTTCATATACCAGGCTTTGCTTGAAGTGGTGACAAATAGAGTCCTATGGGTCAGCTTCCCCAATATCAAGTAGAAAGAAAATGAGTCCATGCGAGATTATGTATCTTGACTCAAGCACTTGAATTCAAGATATAAGTTAAGGGAGAGGCTAACTGATCAGTTATTGCCTTGCTTCTAGAGAGGAGTCCGAGATCATAAATTGCATGATTATCTAGTGTTAGCCCCCGACTAGCTACTTTAGATGCGTGCTGTAAGCTGGCAATAGAATATGAGGACAATATGCTTGAATTGCCACAACCCAAAGATGCCAAGGCAGCATTAATAGCAGCAACATCACGAGTCTCAAGTCACCAGGACATAGGAACCTGGAATAAACAAGTTGGAAATACGATAGTGGAAGAGCTCAGCAATGCCATCCTAGAGAAAATCAAGGTCAGGGATGGGAGAGAAGCATCAGGGTGCATGCTCATCTCTATCCTCACAGAGATCTGATTTGGTGTTCTATTTGCAGAAAAAATCTCACAACCATCAAATGTCCTCAATTAAGACTAAGGAAATTACTTTATTGTGCTCATTGTGTGAGATTGGGTAACCATGACATTGCCATGTGCGGATATCCAAGGGCCCAGCCCTTAGCACAACTGCCAACCAAGAGTGCCACTAGCCTTACCACCACCACCATGCAAACCACTATGGCTGCAGGGCAACCAAACCCAACCTACTTACCAAGAGGGATGTTCCGAATATAGGACATGTCACCGTTGATGCCACCTGTTCTACCACCACAACCTCCACATATGCTAAAATCAACTAGGTGTTGATCGAGGAGCTCTTGGATGAGGGTGAAGTCATGTGTGAGGTAGAAATCAATAATGATTACTATGAGGAGGCTGCGGAGATCGCACCAGAGTTTTATGTCTTACAGAATAACACGCTAGTGTTAGTGTTCCAAACCATGGTACAATGGAAAGGTAAAGACATAAACTCAACTATGAGAAGGGGACCACTACAATGTTTTGGTTGTGGTGGGCCTCATCGAATAGTGGAGTGCCCTAATAAGAATGTGGCTAATGGGAGCCACGCCCAAACTTTGGCAGCATCGACCAACGCCATGCCAACACTCTCCTGTGTTCAGTGTGGGGTCAATCATTTGATTAAAGACTGTCCATACCATGCCAACACTCTCCTGTGTTCAGTGTGGGGTCAATCATTTGATTAAAGACTATCCATACCGCGTCAATGGTTTGGCTTCCACTTCTAACCATGCCACTATCAGGACTATAAGTGTACAGCTTGGGAATATCATGCTGTTGAATGTCCTGACGTGCGTGCAAGAAAAACAAGTGGATAAGGGGGAAAACCCAGTAGATGCCACAACTTCTAAAATTGGGAGGAGAAGAAGAAGAGTGAAGAAAGTGGGCAAGGGTGATACCATGGTCACAATTCAGGATAGGTTCAAAGAAGATACCATTGACACTGGATCCACCCAATCAAGGGAAGTAGATGACCAAGTGCTGAAATAGGATGGGCACAACTAAGAAACCGCAAGAGAGAGACCAACAACCCCTTAAGGGATTGGGGAATACCCAAATGCTTGACGAGGAGATAAGGAAGCTTGAGGAAGCTAAGGCTCTAGTTGAGGAGTGCCAATGAAATCATGAAGCTAGATTAAGGGCTAATAGGGCTAAGGATACAATGTATCCAAGAAACAAGCTGATAAAGGAAAGGAAATTGGAAGTGCCTACTCCAATTCTAGAAGGATCCGAGGAAGGGACTCATAGTGACCTCCTGGCAAGAATGTTCGAGGAAGAAGCAAAGCAAGAATTGTCCATCCCTTCAATCCCTAGGGTCGAATATGCGACAAACACATGGAAGGAACCCTCACTTGTCCCACAGAGCCTAGAGACATAGGCAATCTCGCAACCATATTTTCCACTACCGTCAAAATGCCATTGGGACCATTGTTATGCAATATGCCAGCATTATGGGCAGATATTGACTGGGTAGAAGGAAGATTAAATCCAATGTCCATTGCAGAGGAGACATGCGGCATATTCTTCTCTTCCATCAATGCTCGTGTAACTCCGCAATGTGCCTGTTTTTTTGCTCAGCAACTCCATTTTGCTGCTGCATGTAAACTATCTCCGAATACCATCTATAGCTTTACTCCCGCAAAGAAAGCTCCTCAATCAGAGACGTTTGCCGGTGCCTCCCGTAGGAGCTCCCAACAAGGGTGTAGTCGCCAACACAAATAGGGAAGAGTAGTTGAAGCTCTTACCCTCGTACCGCTTCCTGTGCTTCTCTTGCTTGCAGCTCAGCTCTTAGCATGAACCAGGCTCTGATACTATGAAAAGATGCAGGGGAGAAGAGAGCTTGAGCTCTTGCAATCACACACACACTCACAAAACCCTAAAAGAGAGCACACAAGGTGAGAGGCTGAGAATCTTCTTCTTCTTCACACAACACTCAACACACCATATACAAAGATAAGAGTACACACAATATGAAAGGTACTCAACCAAATACATACTAGGATTCTCTATAGTGTGAATCCAACTAAATGAGCTGGCGCTATAACTATGCCAGTCTCTAGAATGGCTGTCACACAGCCTGTCATCCCATTGGCCACATATCACCCATGATCTCACCAACCATGCCCGTGGTGTAAGTGTGGGGCCTATCCCCTAGGCAGGTCATCATCAGTGTCCACCACCTCACTAGATGAGCTCGATATCTCAACAGAAGAGAGTAGCTTATTTCTCCAATTCAGGCCAAGCCATCTGCCTTTTTGAAGGACAAGTGAGTCTTCCACCACCTCTTTGAGCATTCTAGACCATACTTCTCCTTGGAGTAGGCATTTGGGAAGAAGGAGAGCAATTCTGGCTAGAGCATGGGTAGGCAAGTGTAGTATACTAAGGCCTGTCATCGTTATAAAATGAGGTCCTTTTCACATTGTTCTCCTAATTGCAACAAGAAGGATCTTTTCAAAACTATAGTATAATGTCATCATTGCAAAATGAGGTCCTTTTCACATTATTCTCCTGTTTTGCTGAACATTCTCATTAGGTCCTCCTTTTTTAGAGTGGGTTGATGTATAAACATATTATGGTTTGCATCTAACCCAAAGATACGCAAATTAATAAAGGTGCTTGCATGCACAATATGGTCGTTCAGCACCTACCATGATTTAAAAATCGAGACATGTGCATGATGGATTCTTTCCCATAGTCACCCAGTATTTTTCATTGCGTACTAGTGATTCCTCAGTCTCAATTACAAACACTTCCATCTGCTTGGACATTAATGATCAAATGCTCAAAGACGGTAACTGTGCTTGAAATTACCGAATCTATTCTCTTGGTTGCCATATCTGATATGCCACTTCTGCACCTTACTGTTGACCGATGGCTTACATCATTTGCTTCCTAATGTAGTCTCTTTTGCAACAAACCCACCAGCCTCCAATGCTCGGATCTCATCCATAGTCAGGATTGTACCTTGTCCCAATGACCAAACAACCACTGGGGGTCTAGCAAGTGATTGATAGATAGTGTTACATACTCTCTAAGTATAATCCACGCTGCTGTTACAAAACCACGTGAACTGATGCCTTTGCCCCTTGGACCATTCTCTCATACCATAGAAAGTAGGAGTTGGAACACCTTGCCCGTAGTTCTTGATGCTCTTTTTGCACTTGCCATTTTGGCCACCTAACCATCCTTGGCAAGCTACCTTGCTATGTAGAGATGTTTGACGTTTAGCCCACATTGAGTCATGTATGTCACTCTCCACAATTTTCAACACCTCTGCTTCAATTACCTCTCCCTCTGCATTGTGTTGACCACCTTCTGTAGCTAAAGGAATAGTGGGTGGAAAGTTTAGCCTCCTACCTTGTTTCTTGCGTGGTTGGTTTTCTGTGACATACTCTGGACGATGTGATGAGTTATCTTCCTCAAGATTTATAACTATGGGTTTTCGACATTGGCCTAATGGTAATGTTATCACCAAAAAAGTTCAATTGCACGTGCATTGGTGTGCCACTCACTGCTTCCCCCACTAATCTGCTAGTGCTTTATGGACTTGGAGCTTTTGATGTTTTGGCCTTCTCCATAAACTTTGTTATTTTAGAGCCTGCTCCATGATATTTATCAAGCATGAATGCATGCTTCTTTGTGGATTGCAAGAGGAAATTAGCGAGGTCTGAAATAGCTGCATCATATAGAGAGATGATTCCCCAAAAACCCTCTCATGTTAACTAACTTCTTGCATGTTTCATTTCTACTAGATTCGTGGTCAACATGTGCGCGACATATTGGCGTCGTCGACGTCCTACAATAGGAGATGAAGTTAATTGCAAGATCCAACCACATTCCATAACCAGAAGATTAACTTGACAATTCAGATTCCAAATGCAAGCTATTCTTTTTGAAAACCAAGAAAGTAATACTTACCCCTATAAGATGTTTCCTCCAATGGGGATATCTAGTATGCCACCAACTAAGCCAACAATCCATGGCTAGTAAGTTCGCATCAACGACTTTACCGTTCATCCACCACAATCTACTGTGTGTATTTTAAAACTGCCTCTTCTTCACTAAATGCACAATGCCACTGATGCGACATAGTCGCTTGTCTTTTCCTGAAAATTCCTAACTACATATTGTATTGTAAGGATGTTCAAGCTTTGCTCCCAATGAAAAATACACGAACACTCACAACCTTATAAAATATTTGCAAGTCCATTATTATAGATTGGTCTAATTGCCCTCCAGTTAGCTCCAGCCTCATCAGCCACCATGAAGCCAAAAAAATCTGGTTTGAAAAAGCCTTTTTGGACCACAACATTATTAATCATTTCCCAGAAAAGCACTTGTGCCACTATGTCCTCCTCTTTCATTTCGCAAGTTGTGATTATCACCATGAGCTCTTGCAGGCTGCATGCCATCATACAACAGTTGGTGGAAAACTACTGAAAACAAGGTCAAATTTATTAAGAACTTTTCAAGACCAAACTGTACCTTGGATCATATACATGTGCAGCCATTGTTGTCCATCCTTGCACACGCCTCACGTGATCAAAACAAACCCAAGCCCTCCTCTCAAATCACTGTCTCCTGTTTGGCGCATACGATTCACGAGATCCAAACCCGATGCAGACCCCCGATGCAGACCCTATGGTTGACATTTTAAACACACAACACCGCTGTGACTCCTCTAAAGCTTGCCCAGGAAAACGACTACCATGGAAGAACTCAAAAGCACATTGTCTCTTCAATTCTAGGATACTTAACTCTACTCCTTGCACTAAACCGTTGATCCTAGAAGCACGTACCATCCTCCTGAATCTAGAAGAGAATTGTTATGTACACATTATATTATGTGCATATACTAGGAGGCTAACCCACCCTAGGCATATGAGCATGGGAACATGCTCTAGTGGGATAAGGGTTAGACCTAAGCTTGGGTTGAGGTTAGGGTCAGGCAACCAAGGATCACACATGGAAATGGAAAGTTAAGAGTCACTTGAGAGCTCTCTTATATAATAGGGGCATGGGGCACTCTCAAGGGATGTTCTCTTGTGTAGAGCATAGTATCTAATCTCTTACCATTTCATATTAGAGCTATGTGCTGCTGGATTGAAGACATACCTTTTGGTGGTATGGGACATTAAGGTTAGATATATGGTTCTTCATTACTTTGATGTGTGCACCCTTGGGCTCGTCGGGGGTGGCGGGTGGATAAGTATATGCCTAGATTATGTGTGTTTATGCATAGTGATTAGCTAGAGAGATCTATGGGGTTTTAACAGTGGTATCAGAGCAGTCTCTAGTTAATTTTTTATGTTTTTTCTCCTCTTAAATTTTCTCATTACTCTAAATTTTTAGCATTTTAAAGTAAATTTTAACATTTACTAGGTAAAAAATGTTATTTTTTGGTTTGTTTTGGTGGTGGCCTATGCATTGGAAACATCAATATGGTGGTTGGAACGTGATGCTTCTTGACTTGGATGAACGTATTGATGATGCAAGAAAATTTCGTGAGTGAAAATGCTATTTTTTATTATTTTTATGTTAAAATAAGCATTTTACATATTTTTAACCAAAATACCGCACATGCTATTGTAGGTATTTTTTTGGTAGAGAAGATTTCCTACATCTCTAAAAATTTTAAGATTTTTTTCTAATTGTTTATAAATTTTAAGAGCATTTTTAATGCATTTTTACGGGTTTCCCGCGCGGGCATGTTAGCAAATTTATGCCAATTTTCTACTAAAAATCAGGTGGGGGTAGCATGTTGATGCATCGGGTTCTCTCCCGTGTGCGTGGTATATTTCTATCTCTTTCATCAAGTTTTCTCGCAAATTTCCTCTTCCGCGTGGGAACACCCGTTATGCGAGTAGGATTAATTAATTCTTAATAACATAATTAATGATTAACCAACTTAATTAGTGGTTAATCTCTCTGTTTAACAAAGGAAGAGAAGAAGAGATGAGAGAAGTGATGGAGAAGAGGTTGTTAAGGTGGAGAAGGGGAAGAGAATTGAAGCTTATGCTTCTCCCCTCTCCCTCATTGAATCGCACACAACCGGGGGGAGGGGTTTCAGGCCGGCGGCAATCTGCCCCCCCCCCTTACATTTCTTTTTTTAAAGAAAAAAAATTAAAGCTTTTAAAAAAATCTTCTTTTTCATGATTTTTAAAACAAATATTTTTCTTGAACCCTTTGGCTTTTGGGTCCATAATTTTTTTGACCATTCCAATTACGGGAGTTACTTGTCTTTTCAGTTTCCATGACCCTTGGCTGTCCACATTCCGAGGTGATTGTTCGGGTTCTGAAATTTGTGTCCGTTTGTATTCTCATGCGTTCAGGGTACAATTAAATTTTTGAAAAAATCTCAAAAATTTGTGGAAAATTAGACAAATGATTTTTGCAATTTTTGGAATATCCGAGTTTATCGTCTAGCATGTGGTGTGTCCATTCAAGCATCCGTGACCCGTGATCGTTTGATTCCTGTAAAAATCTATTTTTTGTCCAAAAAATAGAAATTTCATTCAAATTAGAGATTTTAATTCGATTTGAGGATTGTTGGGTGAAATTTAAAAATTTCATGATTGATAGAATTCTCTGGCTAATTTTTTAAAAATTACCAAACTTAGGAAAATATCTAAAAATTCTTTTAGAAATCTTAGAAATTGGTATTTTTGTATACCAATTATATTTTGGTGAATTTTATCTCTAAAATTTTCTAGAAAATTTATATTTGGAGTGCCATAAGATATGATTTGGTGGAGTTCAAAATTAGTAAACTTTGAAGCCCTAGAAAAATAGAAAAAATTAGGAAAAAATCATGATAATTTTTTTTCTCAAGAATTTAATATTTTCGGGGATTATTTAGTGTTGAAGTACGTTTTCACGTGTTGACATTAGATAGATGCAGGTTATTTGCATATAATTAATGTGAGTGTGCCTCATATTAGTAGTTATTTTCGTTTGGATTAATTCTAGACAATGTTTTCATGATTTTTTACCGTTGTTTAATCACCAAAATACTAATTGAAGCATTCTTTCTTATGTGCAATCAATTCTAGTGAATTAATTCGCTAGATCATTTTGGTCAAGGGTGGTCAAGTGAAGTTGGCTCAAGTGATTTGTGATATCCCTGTCCCCACCATGCGACGGATTCGGGGTACTAGTAGCGGAAGTAGCACTTCATGCGCGGGGCAGGGACCCACACTCGGGGCCTCGTCCACGGATATCCGGACAAGAGACTAATCCGTCAGTTTTTCCAAAACCGAACCCGGAAAAACTTCCCTTACCCGGAAAGCACGGGCGATTCCACCAAGATAACTTTTTACTCTAACGTAGTCAAGATCATTACTGATCACACTGATCCGACTGCACCTATAAAGATACTCGGTTGGATCAAGGAAGAAACTTGCACTTGGATCATTGGGATCAACGCTTTTTTCCCCATCAAGAGGTACAGCCGTTGATTCCTATCCATAGAACAATTACTATCCGGGATTTACTTTATCTATCGTAATAACAGAAATTGAGTCTCGATTTACGGATCCATCAGTCCAGCCTAACCCCTTCCGATCCCATGGGTTAGCCAACTGCCCAACCACTGTAGTGATGGGATCCAATTTGGAATTTGGTTAGGTTTTGTCCCGGGTACCAAGGAAAAGAGTTCCAAGGCTCCCTAGCCGGAAGTTCATGCAAACATAAAACTAGCCACACCACTTACACACCCAATATGAAATTGCCTTTTTCTTAGCATCAGCTAACTTTAAAACAATCCTTTAATGAAACCATAGTACCACTGATCACAATCTTCCAATTTATCCGGTTGATTCATAATTTCCCATCATTCCTTCATCAGAGTATCTATGGCATCATTGGCAACTAGAACGCTCACCACCTGTCCACATAGGGGCCTTTTCAATAGTTCCTAGCCCATAATACTCGGCAATATAATCACTTATAAAAATCTAGATGGACTCTCGTTGAAGATCAGCAAGATCAACCAACAGATCCATATAAAGAGCCATGGACTCATCCATTGAAGACCAGCAAGGTCAATCAACCAGATCCATGCCCGGTTTCATAAAACAACTCTTACTCCTTGTTCCAATATCTTCCTCGATGCACGCGTGGGTATCCTAGGCGACCCAGAGCCCGAGCACCGTATGGTCAGCACCCTCTAGGATCCTTCGCAGGTGACCTAGCGCTTCACTCATAGGCCGCTTCCTTGGCCCCTCATCCACCGTACCGGAAGCTCACCATTTTAATCGCACCGAGGCTGGTCAAGACCTCGGCCGACCTTGCTACGCGAGACGTCCTCCATTGACTCTCCGTCAGCAGTTGCAACTTTATCAGTTAGGTCTCCACGACCTTAAGCACAAGACGGTCAAAATGCTTTCCCAGCATTCTTGACATAAAACAGTCATTTACAAACAGCATTTACAACAGTTTACAAATACAGTTTCTATATTAACTCTCATTTTTCCACATTATCCCTCATTAATCCACATTACTTATTCCACATTCCATTAATATATGTACTCATCCAATCACATCATTTTCCATCTCTTCACTTCAGATTCCTTCACATCACATATCATATATTCACATCCATATCCACATCCATACATCCACATCCACATCCACATTCACATCCATATATCCACATCTACATGCTTACCTCCATTTTCACATCCTCATTTATACATCCACATCCCGTATCCACATTCATACATACACATCCATATCCACATCCATACGTCCACACCCACATGCATACATCCACTATCACGTCCTCATTCATACATCCACATCCACATACATACATACATCCACATCCACATTCCCATTCACATCTATACATCCACATCTACATCCACATACATACATACATCCACATCCAGATTCCCATTCACATCTATACATCCACATCTACATCCACATACATACATACATCCACATCCACATTCCACATTCACATCTATACATCCACATCTACATCCACATTCACATACATCCACATCCACATTCCCATTCACATCTATACATCCACATCTACATCCACATACATACATACATACATACATCCACATCCACATTCCACATTCACATCTATACATCCACATCTACATCCACATTCACATACATCCACATCCACATTCCCATTCACATCTATACATCCACATCTACATCCACATACATACATACACATCCACATTCCCATTCACATCTATACATCCACATCTACATCCACATACATACATACATCCACATCCACATTCCACATTCACATCTATACATCCACATCTACATCCACATTCACATACATCCACATCCACATTCCCATTCATATCTATACATCCACATCTACATCCACATTCACATCTATGCATATACATCCTCATGCATACATCTACATCCACATTCACATCTATGCATATACATCTTCATGCATACATCCATTTTCACATTCATACATCCACACTCCCATCTCCACATCCACACATCCACATACATACATCCATTTCCATATTCCCATTCATATAACCCCATATGCCTTCACATCTAATCTTTTACATCACATCCATTCTCGCCCTATCACAACCCATATACATCTTATCATATCACATACACTTCTTACCTCATCCCATACACATCTTAATTCATCTTATCACCTCCTAACTTATTTCATAAGCATCTTATCACCTCTTATCACATCTTATACACCTCTTATCACATCCTATCACATCTCATTTCTATTTATAGAATACAAGAGAATTCTTATATTTGATATAAGATTTCTTTACACATTTATTTATGCATAAATTCCATTTAAGGAGATTAATACTTTCGAAGTAAAAATCAATCTTTTATGCATCTTCCTATGCATAAATTCATTTTAAATGAAAATGACACTTTTGAATTAAAATTCAATCTTTTATGCATCTTCCTATGCATGAATTCAATTTAGATGAGAATGACACTTTTGAATCAATCTTTTATGCATCTTCCTATGCATAAATTCAATTTGGTAGGAATTACACTTTTAGAATAAAAGAATTTCTCTTATGCATCTAAGTTATGCATAAAATCCCTTTATGATGAAAATCACACTTTTAGTATAAAAAGAATATCTTTTATGCATACTTCTATGCATGAAATCCAAATATGATAAAAGTAACACTTTTATAATAAAATAATCAACTTTTATGCATACTTCTATGCATGAAATTCAATTGTGATATAAGTAACACTTTTATAATAAAATAATCAACTTTTATGCATACCTCTATGCATGAAATTCAATTGTGATAAAAGTAACACTTTTATGTTAAAATAATAATCTTTTATGCATACCTCTATGCATGAAAATAAAATGATAAAAGTAACACTTTTTATATAAAAATTTATCCATTATGCATACTTCTATGCATGAAAATAAAAATGATAAAAGTAACACTTTTAATATAAAAACTTATCCTTTATGCATAATATAAAAATTTAATTTCTCCATGATTACAATGAAATTCTTTCAATTAATCTAGGATGATAATTCCTAGAATATGGTAGGAAGTCCTCTTTTTATGCTTTGAATGAAATTATTTTATGTGTAATTTTTATAAAAATTTTGCCATAGCTCCACTACTATGACTGATAAATCTCAATTTTTCTAAGGGATAAAGCTTATCATTAAGGAAATAATTAGAATGGTCTCTAATTGGATCATCAATCCATAATGGATTGAATCATCAATATACATAAACTAAAAGCATAGAAAAAAGGCATTAATTTGGCCTCAAGCATAGCTTAATCTTGGATTAAGGAAAAGCTTTATGAAAAGCTTCATTTGGATTGAGAATGGGTCATGAGTATGACCATTTCTTGAGTGAGAGAAAGAAATTACATAAAAACCATTAGAATTAAGCATAAATAGAAATTTATTTAATTCTTAACTATCATTAATCAATTAACTTCAATAGCATTCATCAAATTATGTAACTCTTCACTAACATTCATCAATTAACTTGAATAGCATTCAAAAACCATTCCAATTAAGCTTCTCGAGCTTGAGAGGGGTTGAGAAGAGAGAAACATTGAGAAATTATAGAAAATGATCAAAATTCACTAATTACCTTACAATTTGCTTGATTCTTTGTTCACGGTAGAGGCCCCCAACCAATCAATTGGTTAAGTATGTTGATGGAGCCACTAATGGGGATTGAAGAAAGAGGAAAGCTCCAAAAACTAGTGAATTATTAATGAATTCACAGTTCTTGGCTTAGGTGGAGTAGAGTAACGATGCATAAACACTATATTTTTTTCAACAAGGGGAGGCTTCTATTTATAGGAAAATTTGAGCTCCTAACCAAACAAACTGATTCTAGAATTTTCCAAGTCAGTTTGGTCACTTTTTGACCATTTTTAGGTCAGTTAAGCTAACTTTTTGGAACTAGACTTGAATGAGGAGAGAGGAGAGATGAAATATCTCAATTTTTATGAGTTTAAAACTCATTCAAGCATGTGAAATATGCACCTCCTTTAAAGAACTCCCCTTCCTTACATATGTGTCAAAATGGAATCATTATACCCAAAATATCTCATATTTTTAATATTGCTCATAGTTTTTTTTACTAATAAACCTTGTACATTTTCAACTCTTCATCTTATGTGAAATATGCACCTCCTTTAAAGAACTCCCCTTCCTTACATATGTGTACAAATGGAATCATTATATCCAAAATATCTCATATTTTTAATATTGCTCATAGTTTTTTACTAATTAACCTTGTACATTTTCAACTCTTCATCTTATGTGAGCATTTACTCATTTTTGGATACCCAAAATATCTCATATTTTTAATATTGCTCATAGTTTTTTACTAATAAACCTTGTACATTTTCAACTCTTCATCTTATGTGAGCATTTACTCATTTTTGGGTATCTTCTTTTACAAATTGGATTTATCTCCTCCCTACACATGGATTGATGCTATTGGCCCATAGGAACCTTAATTGGACCATAATCCAAAAATTTCTGAAAATCTAGACCCTTAGGCTAAGGTCCTTTATACCCATTTCCAATAATTTCTAATTGCACATTGGAAAGTTCTTTTTTGAATTTCTGTTTCAGGGGGAACTTATTTTAATAAGATGAGATAATTTTCTATCCAAAAATATTAAAAATTTGAATATTCTCTCTCTAGAATATTTTCTCTCTCTAGGTTAAAACAGTTAGAAACAAGGTCTTTATATTTCTGAAGAGGGATTGATTACAGGGGAAGATACTAGACATCAAAAGGGGGTTGGGGGAGGAATCTTACATGATTCATGATTCTCGGAGAACCTTATTACCATGGCTCACATTGATTTCTCGATCAATGATAATGTCAATGAGATATGTGATCATCTTGACTCAAGAAGGGAAGATCTTAAATTCTAAGTTGAAGAAGAGGAGGCTATTGAAAAGAGTGAATTTATGGAAGTGACATAGCGTCTGGAAGCAACTATTGCCAAATGCCATGACGAGATGGAGTCACTAAAGGTTTAGATCTTGACTTTGCAAAAGGCTCTTTTGGCGACGCCTCGTGCTCCTACCAAAGCAGTTGCTCTGTCGTTTTCACCAAAGGTGTATGGTGGTGAGAAAAAGGATAGGACTCAAGAATGTGTAAATGCTTGGCTCAATAGGTTGACTACACACTTTGCCTTTCATCCATTTACTGATGCGCAAAAGCTACAAATGGCACAGGGGTTATTGAAAGGGAAGGCATTGACTTGGTGGAAGGATCTCAAAAAAGATTCCATTCCTACCACTTGGTAAAATTTTGAAGAAGCTTTCCAAAAAGAGTTCCTCCAACTAGAGGATGAATTTGAGATAATCAGTCATTTGACAATTATGTGTAAAAGTTTAAACAGTTGGCTGCCAAAGCCAAATCAGATGATCATACCTTATGTGGGATTTTCATCAACGGTCTAGCTTGTCACTATTAGTACAAGGTTAAAAATTGCAAAGTCAAAACAGTTGAGGATGCTACTCAGGCAACTCAGGTATTTTATAAGATTCAGTGCCAACACTTCAAAAACATCATCTAATGAAAAGAAATCCACGTTCACTTTTACAAAGAGTGGACAAAAAAGAAAGATGGTTTTTACACCAAAACAGAAAATTCTAACAACGCCAGCAAAAAGCTGAAATTTGTGAGTAAGGATAATCTTGCATGTTTTAAATGCAAAGAAAAAGGACACACGAAGAAATTGTGTCCTTTGAATGGAGTTGTAACACCTTCGGCACCTGGGTAAAATCTGGCACCAAAGAAGTTTATACCAAAGGAATCTGTGAACATTATAGAACTTCAAGGTAAATTTTTTGAAGTCAATATTATGCATCTTGAAGGAAGCGAATGTCTAGATTGTACTTTGAGTAAAGACGTTTTTGGTCTAAACGAGTTATTTCGTGTTTATGAAACAATAAATGGACATCAGGTTCATATATTGTTTGATCCCAATAGTACTCACAATTTTATTGACAACATTGTGGTACAAAGGATAAAGCTGGAAACCACTCAACATGATCACATGTACAAGGTCAGGATGGCTGGAGGACAAGTCCAATTCTGGAACAAGAAGGTGTCAAAGCTGCCACTAGACATCCAATTGTACTAAGAAAGACTTGATTTTCATGTCATGAGCTTGGGTCATGTTGACATCATTTTAGGGATGGAATGGTTTTATCGAAAAAATATAGATTTTTATGTTGACTAGGTCAAACATTTGATGTCTTTTCGTCACAATGGAAACCTTGTTTCTCTTAAGGGAAACGTTGTTGTACCCAAGGAAACTTTCATTAATGAGCTTGAGTTAATGGAAAATCATTTTTACTATGAACTTTTTCAATTGGTTATGGATCCAGTGTTGTTTGATGTCAACACTATTTCTTTATATGTTTGGGAAAGTAAAGTATTAAATTCCATTAAGCACGAATTTCAGGATGTATTTCCTCATGGGTTACCTCACGGATTACCTCCTAAAAAGGAGGTGGACCATAAACTTGAGCTAGTATCGAGTGCAGTACCTGTTAGTATTTTAGAAAAATGCATGGTCCTTTTCTTAGATGACATTTTGATATATAGTAAAACTTTGGCTGAGCATGAGAATCATCTTAAAGAGGTTCTAGAAAATATCAGGAAGGAGAAACTGTATTGTAAATTATCTGAGTGTGGTTTCTTCAAAAAAAGAAATTGTTACACTCGGGTCATAAGATCTCTCGAGGTGGATTAAGTATAGATTTAGATCCAATCCAAAAGGTTTTGAAATGGCCAGTTCCGTGTATGGTCAAGCAGTTAAGATCTTTCTTAGATTTCATGTTGTTTCTTGGAAAATCTGTCAAGGATTATTCGAAGTTGAGATTGCCTTTTACCAACCTTCTTAAGGGTAAAAATATCAGGAAGGAGAAACTGTATTGTAAATTATCTGAGTGTGGTTTCTTCAAAAAAAAATTTGTTACACTCGGGTCATAAGATCTCTCGAGGTGGATTAAGTATAGATTTAGATCCAATCCAAAAGGTTTTGAAATGGCCAATTTCGTGTACGGTAAAGCAGTTAAGATCTTTCTTAGATTTCGTGTTCTTTCTTGGAAAATCTGTCAAGGATTATTCGAAGTTGACATTGCCTTTTACCAACCTTCTTAAGGGTAAAAATAAAAAGTTTAATTCTCCGATTGAGTGGAATGAGAAGCTACAGGGAACTTTCAATACTTTCAAAAATAAAGTTCGAGATGCTCCTGTTTAGGCCCTACATCATTGAGACTGATGCTAGGGATTTTGCGATAGGTGCAGCTTTGTTTCAGGATGGGAAGCATGTGGCCTTCGAGAGTAAGAAACTCAATGATGCACATACTAGGTACCTAGTTCAGGAGAAAGAGTTGTATGCGATCGTTTATACTTTAAAGGCATGGAGACAATATCTCTACGGGTCTCAGTTTATGGTCTTGACAGATCAGCAGTCTTTGCAGTGCATTTGTGATCAACCGGACTTGAAAGGTAGAAAGGCGAGATGGGCTAAGTTGATGCAGGACTTTGATTTCATGATTAAATACAAGAAAGGTAGCTTGAATTGCATTGTTGATGTGTTGAGTCGAATTGGTGAAGTTAATGAACTTAGATTCACATAAATTATTTTTGACTTGTATGATTCACTAAGGGGAAAATGTAGTATAGATATTTTCTTTGAAAATTATAAGAATTTGGTAGAATCAAGGTCCAACTCTGAGGTAAATCAAAACCTGGTGAATCAAGGAAAAGCCAACCAATTTTTTATTCGGAATGGTCTCTTATTCCAAAATGATAAGGTTTGCATGCCAGATGTGCCGAAAATTAGACTCAGGATCCTCTTTGAGTGAGTGATGCACCATCGGCAGGACATCGTGGCATACAACAAACCTTGGCTTTGGTTAGAAGGACATTTTACTGGCTAAAAATGAAAGATTTTATTTAGAGTTATGTGGTCCGATGTCATCAATGTCATCTCTATGCCTATTTATATCTATTGCCTTTTCTATCTATTTATATTTATCCCTCTATTTATATCTATTGCTTTTTTGCTCTATTTATATTACCTCTTCTCTTATATCTTTTAGGACTCTTTCTTCCTTGTTCAATCTTTTAGGACTCTTTCTTCCTTGTTCAATCTCCTTCCAAGTGATTGTATTCGGCAATTTATCTCTTCTCTCTAGTGCTACTTGCTCATCCTCTTTTTTACATTGCGTCTCCCCAATTCCAAAGAGGGACACGAGTGTCCTTGATGTTCAACGATACCAAGGCAGCTACTGGGACCGTTTTGCATGTAGATCCCACTGTGGATACTGTCAATGGAATTGGTTTGTCGCTTGGTCATGTTGCCGTGCTGATACAAGATGTTGAAGTGGGAGAAGTACCACTTCCTTTTCTTCTCAAAGATGGTGATATCGACAAGTTAAATTAAACCAAAGGCTACATCATTATGTGGCTAGCCAGAGATTGCGTAAGTGTTATTTTATCTCTCTCCACCTTTCCAATTATGCTCTTTTTAAAGAGCAATTTCTCTTATATATGTCGATGTGTTTAGATTGTTGCAAACACATCAAAGGAAACCCCACATCCAAAGCATGCAAAATCTCACAGCAGTGATAGCTCACTTGAATAGGTAAGAGAATATATGTCTTAAGTCTCTTTGAATTTAGAATGATGTTCGACGTATTATGTTTCAATCTTTCATCATAACCTTATTTTTTTTCCATAGGATGAATGAAGTGGGCTATGTTTCTTCGTCTCTTGTGGACAAAGTGTGCCTCATTAGGGCGCTTGGACTGGCAAACAAAGAAACAATTGTGAAGCACACTAGAGAGATGAATAAGGCATGGATGGACAAGCATGCCTCGACATATAAAAAAAAGAGTCGCCCATCCTAGTATAATTATGAGCTTTTGAAACTTTTCCAAATAGTATTCCAGGTAAATTGTAGCCACTCGAGATATTGACCCCCTAGTAGATAGCTTGCCTGCAATGAGTTCGAAGAGAAATGGAGAATTGCATTTTATAAAGATGAAAGAAAGTGGAGGCATGCTACAGGTCGATTGGCGGTGATTGCAAACCCTGCACAAGGGAAGGTTTCTTTGAGTAAGAAATCTTACACTCTTTCTTCTGTTTATTTCGTAAGGCAACAACATTTTATGGTTTTAATGTTGCAGTTTAATTTTGGTGTTGTGTTGTAGACGACTAGTGCAAGTTAATGGGGATGAGAAACCAGATTGTTTAGGCTATACAGCTTGGCATCTAGCTTGTTGCTAAATGACCACAAAGCACATATTTTGGATATTTTGATTGATGGCAATTTGTAAAGGTTGAAGGATTCACAAATTCCTAAAAGTAAGTAATAATTACTTTTCCTATCTTCTTGATATATACAAAGCACTCTATTTTGTTTGAATAACAATTTCAATGGCAACGCATCAAATGCAAGTTTATTTGGGGATTGGCTTCGAAGAGGTCATATGGCACAAGATTGGAGCATAGGGTGTAGCAATCCTTGCAAAAATATCAGAAAAGTACAAGATAATTTTCCAAAATAGATTCCTCGAGGACCTTGCCGATCTTAAGAGATTCTATTTTGGGAAGCTATTTGAGGAAATGGTGGGATCCCTAAAGAAACAAGGTGTGGTAGCTTCAAACCCTGCTGTTGTCTCTCAAGGCTACCAAGCGTACTGTGTTTAGGTGTGTAACATTGTATAAAGCTTACTTACTACTTAGTTGTACTCTTATAAACTGAATGGAAATAATAATGTGTAGATGGATTTGTAAAGTGCCATGAGGAGAGATATATTGTAGATGTGCTTGTAATCTTAAAAGATTGGCACAATCCAAAACATGAGAGTACTATGTATACACAACAACAACTTCGAGACCTTTAAGATATATAAGAGATGCCCATTGTAACTAGACTTTCCAAGTGGCAAATTTCCCAAGAGTGAGAAGGAGATGTATACTCGGGTTTGTAAAGCGAAGCAATCAACCATGGTATGAACTATACAATTAGATATTTCAGTTTATTTATTTATTTTTTCTTATATCTTTTCGAATTGTGAATTCTATTGTGAAGCCTAAAAGTTTACGTGACAAATCACATGTTCAAGGCAAGGGCAAAGGTCTTATGAAAGATGAAGGAGATGATGAAGATGAAGAGGATGATGACGATGAAGGGGCAAAAGTGCCAAAGAAGGATGCAACGAAGGGAAAGATAAAAGAAAGGCGCTACAGAAAGAGGACGACTGTGATACCTCTCCATTAGAATATGACGAAAGCGATTCTAATGACAGCACTCGCAATATCGAGGCAACCCCAAAAGTTGAAGAAGTGGGTCATGTAGCAACACAGGCAGGGCACTCTTTTACTTGTGTATCATTGATATGATTGTTACATTGTTTGGATACTAACGTACATTAAGTTATGGATCCAGATAAGCTTGGCAAGATGTGAAGTGCCAAATGCACCATTGCGACATATTAATCCACCTAGCCTGGGTGACCTGACCCCAATCCAAATGAATTTGCAAGGTATGATTTTACTTATTAGTAATGATAATGTAATGTATATGTGTGGTGCATGCACTTACAAAATGTATGCTTTGTAGGAGTGTCTTGTCTTACCACCACGTCAGTAGTCCTTGGCGTTCCAAGAAGCGAACATCAAAGTGCTAGTTCCTCTACTGTTGTGTAGAAGCCTCGGCAGCATTAACAGGTGTAATAATGAATTGTGACCACATGTGAAAGAGGTGTGTCTTTTATATCCTGTAATGATAATATCAAACAGAGGATCAAAAGGTATTGCACTAACTTAGGACCCATGAACAGAGGCGCCCTTGCAAAGAGATCAGAAACTGTATGTCCTTTTGTGAATAAAACATTAAAAAAATCCCTCCCAAGATAAAACATCTGCGAAACCACCTTTTTCATGAAAGATATCTTCTTGCAAGCCATCTGCCCGGACATAATAATATTGCGTTGCATAATGAGAACAAGTTAATCTGTCTTCTTACCAACTCGGCAGAGACCCTTGCACATACCTTGGCTTTGGCTAGCTGATCTGGAAGAAGTCTAGCGCGTAGTCTAACAGCTACCCAATCTGGATACATCCTCTTCACATCCGAGGTATCACCTTCCTTCTCGAGGGAGCGCGTCATGGCTTCAGAATCATCTTGGTTCCAGTCTCCCGAGCTGCAAACCTCCTCATGCGTCCAAGTCACACTCGCCCCTACACCCACGTCTCGCCCATAACTAAGGCTCGACGTCTTACATGCAAGACATACGCCAACCACGTGCCCCACTCGCTTGACCATGCACACGTGAAGTAAAATGCCATGTTCCCGCTCCTCTCTCTCTCTCTCTCTTAAAAACCAAAAACCGAACTCCTAAATCCTTTAATAGCCATCCGTCTCCAAAAGAAAAAAGGGTGCGATGAGATGACAAAAGCCACCATATTTTAAAAATAAGGGTGCATACTATGATAAATCAGAAGGCAACCATATTTTAAAAATAAGGCAATAAAAGTGTGAGAAAGAAGGGTAATAAGGCAATAAAAAGTTGCAAATTGGGAGAGAAGGCGGGAAAGGGCTCGGCCTGCACCACTGACTGGCAGCGCATTGCGCGTGTTGTTTGTACACAAGTTACCTAACAATCGTCGATTGAGACGTGGGATCGGCAGCTTGTGTTGTTGGGACAAATTGGAATCTGAAACAATTTCTCCCTCTCTCGCTCTCTAATTCATCAAGCTCTGGCTATGGCGGACGACCAACGGCAGCCCCTCCTTGGCTCTTCGGGTATATATTCTGACCTCTCACATCCATTCATGTTCATTTGCATTGCTCAAATTCTACATGAAGTATATGCTGATGTAACACATAGACTTCTATATTTCCTTTGAGGGTCAGCAGCAGAGAGGGAGGGCCATCTTCCAGAGTTGGTCCAGAGTGATTGTGTAGACACCTCTCTCCGCAAACTGGGTGCTGTTGAAGCCAAAACTGCGGTCACTGTCACCGGCAGCGAAATCCGAGCAGCTGCATTCACTCATCCATCTCATGTATGGATGCATGGTTCTTTTACCACTTCCCAGCGTACGTCTCCATATCCCATATCTGCAGATGCATACACAATCTTCTTGCAAACTTCATACATCTCATATTGCAATACAATGTATTCCAATATGCTAAATCTCTTATGGCTGGCAGCAAAAAGCGAGTCTCAGACTAGATTGCAAAACCATAGCCAAAACCTTTTCAATGAGGTTCAGAAAAGGTTTTGTATATACCCTTTGTTTTTGATAATGATGATCTTTCTGATGCTTGTGCAAATCTGCCCTTTCACATTGGGGGGGATTTATACACTTAATATATTGGCCATTCCAGAGTCCTGGCCCTAGAAGAAGAGGAGATCAGAGACCTTCTTGTTGATCATGTTGGACACCACTGCTGTTGGGGATGGAAGCCAGCTAGAAGATGGGGTATTCAGAGAGTAGAGGATTGCAATTCTTATGTTGGCACACTTGAAACATTCATTGAAGAAAGGAATGTGGTCAATGAAGTCGAACCTTATGCAGGAGGCAATATTGATGGTAAAGACAAGGGTAGAATACCGGACACATGGGAGATAGATATGAAAGCAGAAATTCCTCTACTCTTTGTCTCTGGAAAAGAGGCTCGAAAAAAGATTCCACATTCAGAAGTTGTAAAAAAGTGTGAAGGTATGTTCCTATAAGAACCGTTACGTGTGTGTGTGTGTGTGAGAGAGAGAGAGAGAGAGAGAGAGAGAGAGAGAGAGAGAGAGAAAAAGATATATTAAGCGTCTACTAAAGACCCAATGGGCCTATGAGACCAAAGTGATACAATAATGTCTATGGCATATCTCATCATGGAATGGAAAATAAAATAGAAAGAAAACATAAACATAGCTGTCTCATTGGGGTGATACAAAACTGTCCATGGAAACTCATCATGGAATACTAAGAACATAGAAACATGAGAGCAACATCAGCTCCGAGTAGATGGTATACCACTCTCTAAAATATCAAGCATGGGGCGGATGAGTATGCCTGAGAGGTCTCCCTCAGCTATGTCACGTGGAAAGGTAGCTTGATGGCGGTGGAGCATGTCCTGGATCTGGAGCTGATGAGGTGATTGTGGTGGCTGACGGGGGGACCGAGGGTGTTGGGCACGTTGGAGTGCAGAGGCTCGGTCCGAGGTAACTCCTCTCGGGCGCGGTCGCCGGTAGGTCTAGAGTAGCTCATGGATGGAATCCCTCACGAAATAGACAATGAAACCTCCCGTGGATCTCATAGTATACTGAGCAGTGGCATATGTAATGCTCCTCCATCTCAACCTCTGTGTGGCATAGTCTACTAAAGCCCCAATGGACCTATGAGACCAAAGTGATACAATAATGTCCATGGCATATCTCATCATGGAATGGAAAATAAAATGGAACCAATCAAAACTATCTCACTGGAGTGATACAAAACTCTCCATGGAAATCTCATGATGGAATACAAGGAACATGAACCATGAGAGGAGCATCAATCCCCACCCCCCAAAATATCAAGAATGGGGCTAATGAGTATGGCCAAGAAGTCTCCCTCAGCTACGTCACGTGGATAGGTAGATTGATGGTGATATAGCATGTTGTGGATTTGGAGCTGATGAGGGGATCGTCGTCAACGTCTGGTGGGGCCGGGGGCATCGGGCACGTTGGAATGCGGAGAAGTGGAGTAAGCCTAAGTCGGTCATCTCAAACTCCTTTGACAAGGCAGCCTTCGTCACTCCAATGTGCTCCACATGACCGCCGGTGAGAATGAGATCATCCACATAAAGGATGATAAGTGTGACCATGCCGCGTTCCCGAAAGAGATACAGGTTCGGATCTGCAACCGATCTCTGAAATCCAGTCCGAATAAAGAAGGAATCAATCTTCTGATTCCAAGCCCTGGGAGCCTGCTTAAGACCATACAAGGCCTTACGTAACCTGTAAACTATCCCTTCCGATCCTGGAACAATAAAGCCTGGAGGCTGCTCAACGTACACCTCCTCCTGCAGGTCACCATTAAGGAACGCAGATTTTACATCCATCTGGTACACGGGCCACCTCTGAGAAGAAGCAAGGGCAAGAACGGTCCGAATCGTGGTCATCTGCGCTGTCGGTGCAAAGGTATCCTCGTAGTCGATGCCTGGCCGCTGAGCATAACCTTTAGCCACAAGCCTGGCTTTGTGTTTGTCCACCGACCCATTAGACGCGTATTTGGTCTTAAAGACCCATTTGACACCAATGATTGACCGCTTCGACGGCCTCGGTACCAACTCCCAAGTGTTGTTCTTCTCGATGGCATCAAGTTCCACCTGCATGGCTTTCCTCCAAGTATCCTGTGAAAGGGCTTCCTTTACAGAAGTGGGCTCTTTGTCTCGTATGATACGAGACATCAAGGCATAGTTCACCTGAAGAAGCTCCGCTGTGTTGCTTTTATCTCGGACTTGATGTGATCTTCGAGGGCCGTCCTCTGTGGTCCACTCGGAGGGTAGCTCCGTGACACCTGACTCCCGAAGGGTGTCTAACAACCACCTAGGTACTCGAACAGATCGTGGAGCCTCCTGTGGTCGCGGGGGCTCAACTCCAGCTGCGGGCTCAACCTCCTGTGATGACTGAGGTGGATCAACTGGAGTGATAGAATGGGAATCATCATCAGACTCTTCTGGATCTCCAAGAAGTGGCGGCTCCTCGACAGTGGATGCTGGAACATGCTCGTCAAAGACCACATCCCGGCTGACAACAATCTCGTTCCTCTCTGGATCATACAACCTGTATCCCTTGGAAAGAGAGTTATACCCCACAAATACCAGCTTGCGGGACTTGGAGTCAAGCTTCCCCCTCTGCTTCTTCGGAATATGTACATACGCGTCACTCCCAAAGACACGGAAGTGCGAGACATTGGGTTTCCTGCCAAAATATGCCTCAAATGGAGTCATATGGGGTACAGAAGTCGTCGGAGAGCGGTTAATGGCATGGACAGTCGTTGCCACAGCCTCATCCCAAAGTGGACGAGGAAGATCACGATGCTCCAGCATGGTCCTCGCCATCTCTACCACAGTCCTGTTCTTACGTTCAACAACTCCATTCTCCGAAGGCGATCCGGTATTGGCCAATTCCCTCTTGATGCCATGATTTGCACAAAACCGGAAAAATACAGTCGAGGAGAATTCACCTCCTTTGTCAGCCCTGAGAGTCTTGACCTGAAATCCAGACTCTTTCTCCACCATCACGTGCCAATCCTTGAACCGAGCAAAAGCCTGGTCCTTCTGGGAAAGAAAGTAGACCCACGTGAATCTGGTACAATCATCAACAAGCAGCATGAAGTAGAGAGATCCTCCCAAGGATGGTATCTGTTGTGGTCCACACAAGTCAGTGTGAATCAACTCCAATGGTTTCGAAGCCCGCCTGGGAGCCTGCTTCGGAAAGGATTCCCTGTGCTGCTTTCCACGTATGCAAGAACTGCAGCGTCCTTGCCTATTACCAACATCTGGCAAGCCAACCACCATTTGGTCCCGGAAGGCGCGCCGCAAAGCATCCACATTTAAGTGGCCAAAACGAAAGTGCCACAAATCTCCGACCTGAGAGCCTGTCAATGAGGAGAGTGCAGAGAGCTTGTAGATGCCATTCTCCACACCGCCTTCCCAAACAACTTTGCCTGTCTCACGGTCCCTTAGAGCAACGGAATGCTCCTCAAATTCCACCCGAAAGCCAGTCTTGCATACCTCATGCACTAACAGAAGATGAAAACCCAGAGCAGGGACATAAAGAACACGGGAAGCATGCTTGCCCCCCTTGCCGTCGGGAATAATCTCCATCCGGCCCTCGCTATGTATCGGAATGGTGGAGTTATCGCTGATAAAGATACGACCTGACTGCCGTTTCAGATCCAGAAAGAAGTCACGGGATGGAGTCATGTGCCTGGAAGCACCACTGTCGAGAATCCATTCCCGGGTATCCTTCGCGGTGAAGCCAACTGCCTCCTCGCTCGAAGATGATGAAGCATCGGAGTCCACCATCTCTAAGTGCACAAATGCCGGAGTCTTCGCAGCTGAGGCTGAGGAATCAGCACTCTTCCCTGTCCGCTTAGGGCACTTCCTCCAGTAGTGGCCTTTCTCGCCACAATCATTACACGATCTTTCGGCCTTCAGCTTCTCTCGTTCTGGATCAGGCTTCTTCTTAGAAGACTTCTCCGGTGAAGCCTTCCCTTTGTCCTTGTTGGTATTATGGCCTTTCGACCGTTGGCCAATTAAGGCCTCTGAACCTCTGCCGTGAGGAGGGTTCGTGAAACGTTCCTCCTGGTCCAAGACCATTGGCACAAGCTCCTCCCAAGTTATGGTGCTGAGCCTGCCACTCGTGATCAACGAGGAATAGAAAGCAGAATACTGACCAGGCAAGTGGGAAAGTAACGTGATGGCCATATCTTCGGATGATATCTCTTTCCCAGCTTGAAGGACTTCCTGCTGAAGGGCCTGTAGCTTGTTAATGTGTTCCCGCATCGTCGAAGGCTTTGCAGGGTTCATAACCTGCATCTGCACTTCCAAGGATATCCGTTTCATGGGTGACACCCTGTTATACAAAGAAGCCAAGTGCTCCCATATGCAAAACTGTCTGAACAAGATAGCCATCTGTCAAGACCTCATCAATGTTAATGAGTTGCTCTCGTAGGTCTTTCACATGCGTAAGGTATTGATCGATAGAGTCACCGTCAAGCATGCGGTCAGTCTCAAGCTTGCCCTGAAGGTAAGCTACACGAGCCTCATTGCGACTTGAATACAACGTCGCCAAGGTATCCCAAGCACCCTTTGCAGTGGTGCAAGAACGAATGTGCGGAATGATATGCTTGCGGCACGAGAGAGCAATCAACGCATGGGCCTGAGCATCCCTAGCATCCCAAGTATGCTGTTGCTTAGGAGGAGAACAAGGAGGTGGACTTGTAGGAGGGTGAGCGGGAATCACTTCACCTTCCGTTGGAGCAGGTGCTAGAGGACGCTTCTCAGTGCCATCCACATATAGCTATACATTCTTGGCAACCAATACATGACGCATCATATAAGCCCACATAGGGTAGTTATCCCCATTGAGCTTGTCCTCTTGAGATAGCATGCCAAAGAGGTCATTAATCCATTCCATAAAGGAATGAATGAATACGATGATGAGCATCCTTGCCTATTTATAGGCCTTTGGACTCCTTGGAGAACTGGCCGACTAGCAGTCGGCCAGCAGTCTTGGTATTTAATCAATAAAACGCAGCGCCCCTCTGATCTGATCCAGCTGCCTTTGATCTGGTCCAGTCGACCACTTCTGTAAGTAGCCGACAGCTCTTGTGTTCCTACTTGGTTCAGCCGACATCGCATCATCCATGCCTTCCAATGCAAAATCCAAGCCTTGGCTCCAAGTCCAAGCTACTACCTCATCTGCACCTTGTGCTCCAAGTCCTAGCTCTAATCTGTTTTTCTTGGCTGTCCCTTCTGGATTAGCTCTGAGAATGTACATGGGCAAGCATGCACATGACAGAACCAGCTCCTCCCAAGTCTGATTCTGTTCAATAGAGTCAAGCTCTGCTTCCATGGCTTGCTTCCAAGCCATGGAAACTTCCCAAACTGGCTTGCTTCCAAGCCAGTTTGGAAAGTTTCCCCCCAATATGAGTGGGTTTCAAGTCCTTCTGGATGCGTGACATCAGTGCATAATTGACGCATGGGTTCTCTTGAGATGATGTCGTGGTACGCAACCACTCCGATATGCCTTGCCATAGGTCCCGAATGATCACAGAGTCCTCCATAAATTCCACCTTAGTGCCCAATTTGCAAATCTCATGTACAAAAAGGAGATGAAATCCTAAATCTGGCACATATAGCACTCTCGAGGTGTACTTCCCTCCATTGCCATCCGGAATGAGGGGCATTGTCCCTTCGCCAAGATTGGGGACAATAGAGTTATCTCCAATGGCAACTCTGCCGCGGCGTTGCTACAGTTCATCAAGCGAGGCCCTTGAATGAACTTCATCCCTTGGAGTGCTCCATAAAAGCTTATGGGGCAGCCTCAACTGGCCACCAACTCTCATGAAACCCTCCCCTTGGGTTTTGCTTGACACCACCAACTAGCTTCTCGGGGTCTTGACACATGCTGCGTTTCTCTCCTTGGACCTGTGCACTTCTTGTGGGACACCAACAGCACTTAGTATACCTGAGCTTGATGTTGATACAATGTTGCCTAGTCACCACACCACCAAAAAGAGACATGGGCGATGGTTTCATCCATGCGCGATGTATGTGTTGGTCGGACATGGGCAGAAACAATATCTCAGAATCAGCCTGAAGCTCTGATACCAATGTCACATGTGGAAGCTCTAGGAGTTTTCTTTCAGCCCTATGCACACATGCAGAAGCTCTGGGAGTCTTCTTTCAGCCCTTCCGTATGTGACATTGGTATCAGCCTTCTCAAGGGTTGGCCAGCGAGATTGAGTGTCGTCTAGCTTTTTACTTTCAAAAGCAACCGGTCTACCATCTTGAAATAAAGCAGCCCCCATAGCATAGTCACTGGCATCAGTTTCAAGAACATAAGGCCGACTAGGATCAGGCAATGCTAAGATAGGTGCTTCCTTGACTTTATCTCTCAAAAGTCTGAAGGCCATATCCAAATCGTTATTCCAAGTGATAGGCTGATTTGACTTACGTCCACGACCTTTCAATAAGTTGGTCATCGGTAGTGTGAGCTGAGAGTACTCCCGTACAGATTTCCGAAGAAAAACAACAAAACCGAGAAAAGAACGAAGTTGTTTCACTGTTCGCGGTATAGGCCAGTCCAGAACCTTCTGAACTCAGTCATAGTCAATGCTCAATCCATCTCTAGTGATCTTGTGTCCCAAGTAAATGATGTCGGTCATAAAGAACTCACATTTACTTATCTTAGCATATATAGTCGATTCTGTCTTAAAATAGATAAGACAATCATGAGGTGTCTGACATGATCCTCAAGAGTACGACTATATATCAAAATATCATCTAGGAACAGCACCACAAATTTCCCCAAATGTTCACGAAAAGATCGTTCATCATTTGCTGGAAAGTGGTTGGAGCATTGGTTAACCCAAAAGGTAATACGAGAAACTCGTAATGGCCATACCTAGTCCGAAAGGCGGTTCTTTCGACATGCCTTTCATGAATACGTATCTGGTGATAGCTAGTACGTAAATCTATCTTTGTGAAATATTTCGCTTCTGCTAACCGGTCAATCAGGTCATCTGATCCAGGGAGAGGATAACGGTTCTTAATGGTCATCTTGTTCAATCTCTTGTAATCTATACACATCCTCCAGGTATTGTCCTTCTTTCTCCTAAGCAACACAGGTGCATCCCAAGGTGATTTACTTGGACGGATCTGGCCCATCCTCAAATAATCTTCGAGTTGTTTAGCCAACTCATCTTCCTCAGCTTGGCTCATCCTATAAGGTGGAATACTGATAGGATGAGCACCAGGGATCAAGTCAATACGATGATCTACTGCCCGTTCAGGTGGTAAACCCGATGGCAGTTCCTTAGGAAATACATCTTGAAACGAATCAAGTATCTTCTGTAATTCTTTGCTTTCAAACACACTCAATTCATTTACATCCATGGAAGGGATGAGAAAGGAAGAAAGTGGAATCAATACACAATGGAAAGCGGTATACAAAGAAGAATCCATTATATTTCCAAAATCAAGTGTATTTACAAGAGGTCCCTGAGAGGGATGAATATAATCACCTAAAATACTATACTTGGTGTCCTTATGCTGAAAAGAAAAAATATGACTAGACCAATCTATGTGGACTTGAAGAGTCTTAAACCACTCAATTTTAGAGTATCTTTGTAGTCTTGAATCTGGATTGGAAGCATCTCCACCTTTCGTTCCCAAACTTGCCTTCCCGCAGGTAGGCGTACCTCATAGGTATGATCACTGGGTGTCGTATCAAGACTCAATTTCTGCACAAGTTTGTAGTTAACAAAGTTGTGTGAGCTGCCAGGGTCTAGAAGAATGTGAATCTTATGGCCATTCACTTCTCCATAAACTCGGAGAAGATCATGCAAGTCAAATACTTTAGAATTGAACAGACAATCAGAACAAGTACTAGGGCGAGAAAGTACAGTAATTGACGTACCTGTCAAAGACAACTGGTTAGCTGCCTTTGGCTTGGGGTCTTGCGTTTGTCTTGGTACCCTTTTGCTTTGGGCACTCGTTATGCATGTGTCCTTTTTCTTCGCAGATAAAACAACGTCCTTCCTTCTTGAGCTTCAAAGCCCTAAGGAGTCGTTTCTTCTTCGCTGGTGTTGAACTTGAATTCTTCGAAGGTTGGTCCGAAGACTTTCCTTCTGTCGTGTTAGCCATAGGTGCGGAGAACTTTCTTTTATGCTTGTTCCCCTGCTCGGTAACGGGTTTCGACTTGGAAGAGACCATTGTATCATCATAGATACGAGCTGAATGAATGGCCTCGTCCAATGTTTTACATTTGTTATTTTTAACCTGTAATCGGTACGAGTCGAGTAAACCAGCTACGAAAAACCCCAAAAGAGTAGTGGGATCCATCTTTGTAGCTTTCATCTGCAAGTCACGAAACTTCTGGAGGTCGACCTCATAAGTGAGGTGCTGCGAGGTCGTGGTCAAAGCTGAAAACCGGGCAACAACATCATAGTCATCCTCTTTCTTGAGGAATTCCTTCTTGAAGACGTCTTCGAATTGTGTCCAAGTCGTTGGCTTAGGGTTGAGTTCCTTCCACCAAAGCAAAGCTTTGCCGGACAAGAAACTTGCTGCTAACTGGATCGTGTCCACGATCTCCTTGGTGCGCTGCTTTTGCTCGCTTCTGAACGGTTCCGGAGTAATGTTGGGGCCTAAAGCTGAAGCCAAGGTATCCATACCCGAGAAAGTAGAGAGGGTAGTGGTCAATAGAGTGATGGAGTTCTGCAAAGCTTGCATCTGGGCTGCGATTTGTGCCTGACGTTTCGTCGAAGAAGCTTCGAGAGCTACTTTGAACTCTTGGAAATCTGATTTTGACACAAAATCGTCAAAACGATCTGCATCGGTACCTTCCGTAGCCGGCAAGCCTTCGCGTTCCACAAGGGGCTCCAACTCCGATTCTTGGGTCGACATCGTGAAGAGGGTACGTGGAGAGAAAATTCGATCTTTGCACAACAAAAGTGCGAGTGAACTTGAGAGCTTGAGAGCTTGAAAACTTGAGAGGTGTGAGGCAAGAAGCCCTCTTGAGGGGGTTTATAAAGGTTTCCCAAAAGCCAAAAATCTCCAAAAGCTAGGCTTAGCTTTTGCTTTGCTTTTGTGTTTTTTTTTTCTTGAATATATATATATATATATATATATATATATATATATATATATATATATATATATATATATATATATATATTCTATTTTCTTTTAAAAAAATAAAACACCTTGGAAACCTTGGAGGAGGGATCTTTTAAAACTTTCAAAAAAAAATTTAACTAAAAAAAAACGAAAGCTTTTAAAAAAACGTAAGCTTTACTTGTGTTTTTTTTCCCTCTCCTGGATTAGCCCGCCGGTGGAGCTGCCGTCTGCTGACGTCGCCATGCAGCCGTCGCCAACCACTGCCGGCGCCTGATCGCCCGTGGACGGTGCCGGCGCCTGATCGCCCGTCGACGGCTGCTGACACGCTATCCTGCGCCTGCAACAGTCCGCGTGGGCCTGGGCTTCATGGCAGCGTGGCCATGTCGGCCTGGCCTGGGCTGGGCGCTTGCTTGGCCTAGGCGCCGCCTGGCCTGGCTGCGCAGGGCTAGGCCGCCTGCTTACCCAGCCTTGGGCGCTTGCGCTTACTTGGCCGGCTGCAAGCCTGGCCGCCTGTAGCCATCGCGTGCAACACTCGCCAGCGCACAAACCTGCCCGCATATCCACCTTCTCACACGTGCTCTCTCGCTCATGTGTTCAACGAAAAGCAAACTTGCTTTTTTTTTTCTTTTTTTTCTCTCACTACAGTACATGCGACTGCACAACGATTCAGACCTCTTCTTTGCCAAGCAAAAAGACCCTACTTAGACTACCACCTCCCATCAACATGGGTTTCTTTGATGAAGAAAAAACACATACTAAATCTGAAAACTGCAGTATGCACAGAAAAAACAGCAAGCTTTTTAACACATACCTTTCTTCAACCTGCACAGAAAAAACAGCAAGCTTTTTAACACTTACCTTTCTTGGACCTCCTCTTCTCTACCTACCGACTTGCTCGTTCACGAGGTATGCTCTGATACCACTGTTAAATCCCCACGGATCTCCTCGTGATCAATCTTGGTTCGAGACTCGAAACCTGCAAACAAACGAATAAACAAGCAAGGGGGTGCAGGCTTGACTCACCTCCCAACCATGACAGCCGTGGGCAAGCCCACAGTCTTGGTTGTCCCCACCGAGCCACGAGCTGAGCTAACTAGGATGACGTACCGACCAATCTCCTCCTCGTGACGTCCCATACCGCCACGAAGCTGCCCTCGCGGGCCTCGAGATTGCTGCCGGCCTCGACTGCGTAAAGCAGGTGCACGTCTGCACTAGATCCAGGCTCCAAGACCATAGAGCTCTCACAAACTCGCGAGACTCTCTATATCCCAATAACTAACCTTGGCCACCCTTTTATAGGCTCTTCGCTGGTCATCGGGCGTCCACACTTGGGCGCCCGCCCGTCCATACTTGGGTGCCCGCCCGTTAGTATTTCCCTAACTCAGCTCGTCAATCAGCCTGCCTAGTTCCAAGCTTCCCCAAGCCTCGAAACTAGTCTTGCGTGCGTGTAGCACACGGTAGATACACACTGTGCACATGACACACAGGTTGAGTGATTTGACGTGAGGTCGCTTGGTGGAGGGCAACATAGTTACCGGCCTCTTTTTGGCCCCAAAAATTGGATTCATCGTTGCCAGATTTTGGCTCCAAATTCACCCCCAAAAGGCCTCCAAATAGGGCAAACTTTCTTTGTTCTCTTACTGTCTGCAACCATGGGAAAGGTTAAAGAACTCCCATTAAGGGACACAATGGAGGATTCTTTGTAGCAAAATGGATACTGTTTTAGATGTCCAACTATTGATCTGTATGAAACTTTGGGGACTGGCTTCAACGCTTTGCTGTCCACAGTCCTTGGGCTCCCGAATCTCCAAAGATCAATGCATTCTTGGAGGCCCAAACCAACCATAAACAGGTAAATTTTATGGAGGAGGATGGGTAGTTGCTTTTCCCTTTATGAAGTAGGGCTCAGAAGATGCCAACACTCACCTAATCTCTCAGCTTCGCAGTAGTACTACACATTCATCCATGCTAGGGATGATGCATTTGAGAGACCTGATTGAAGTATGGATGATCCAGGCAGAATGTTTATAGTGACACCCCAGCGTCCTATTCAAAGATAAGCAACATGGGATTCCTTATGCTTCACGTCTCACATGCATATGCCATGAGGGTGAAGCAGTGATTTTAACATCCTAGGACCTAATCAAGGATCATTCTTTTCTTCATCAACTGTAGCTGCAGAGGTTTGGCTTGCAGCATAACTTAGTGACATATGCTTGTTGTGCCAAGTATTTTATTATTATAAAGAGACTTCTATTAAGTAATATAAAATCATACAAGTATTTTATTGTTATAAAGAGACTTCTATTAAGTAATATAAAATCATACAAAGGGAGATCTCAAACCAAAAGGTAGGGAGATCTCAACCAAGGTTGACTTGCTGGTGATGGAAAGTATTAATAAAGACACTTTTTGAATGTCTCAGATTGTTCAGGGTGTGGTGACCTGCCTTGTTCTAGATGCAAACCAAAAATGGAGTCGAGACATCGTGTAGCAGACCGGATGGTTGTATGCTCTATGTGCAGTGGAAGAGGCGTTATTGTGCATATGGATGGTTCAGATACTGTGTAATGTTTTTTTTTTTTTGAGGTTTGATATTTGGGTCGAATATTTAGAATATTTGAGTTGTTTGTTTTAAAAGTTAAGCTTTATTTGCTTGGCAGTTGCAAGAATTGTAAAGAAAAGGAGAAGAAGATTGCTTGCTCAAGCTGTGGCTCCCAAGGTCGAATAAGGTGTGCAAGGTGTTGTGGAGCAGGTGCTATACTTCATAGAAAGGTCCTTTTGGTGAGATGGTAAGATCTATGGCTATAGAAACTCCTTAAGACGTCGATGCATGCATGTTAATATGTATGTAACTCCTCAATTTGTTGCAACTTAACATGGTATATATGAAGAAAAGTGTCATGTTATGATGCCACACTTGATGTATGCAGGAAGACAATTGTGCTTAAACGTGTTTGTGCAACGAAAAATGCCATGTCTGTTCCTGATGAGGTTTTCCAGAGAGCAAAAGGAGTTCAATTTTATCAGAGCCAGAGCTATCAATGTGAACCTGCCTACTTTCTAAGCTCAAATAGCCTAAGTAGATTTTCGGAGTCCATCATTGCAGAACGCATTTCTATTCCACACACCGCCCGGATTATTTGTGAAAGGCACCAAATAAGTTTGGTGCCCGTTACTAGAGTGGTCATGGCTGACAGAAACAAGTCATTCAAGTTCTACATCATTGATCTGCGCAAGGAGATTTATGTGAAAGACTATCCAGCAAGGAAGTGTTGGTTTTGCTGTTGTGGAATCTGCATTTAAAATTCCCAGGAATGAATCGAGGTAATTAGGATTTTCAAAACGGATATTTTTTCTCATTAATAAATTCGGTAGTAATTAAGAAAATTGTGTGCATGATTATAGGGAATTCATTCGACTGCAGTCGTGCTCCAAGAGCTCTAATCTTCATTTTTGTTGTTTCCCTTCTATTACAAGTGTTTCACACTCTCGCAGTAGGTTATCGGTTCTCGTCCCCCCTCCTCACACAAGCTCACTAGAATGTAATTATAAATATGATTAGCACGAGCAAGACTTAATTATACAATGAGAGTATATTTGTATTATGAGAAAAGTTGACTTATATACAAGAAATATGTGTCCATACTCTTAAAGTATGGTTGATCAAGCCTTTATGACTCATAAATGATCAATTGCTTATACAATGCTTTAATATAGTAATGCATCCATTAAGTACATCGTTAAGAAATTCATCCTAGCTTGTTGCTACACGCTCTTGGAGCGAAAATCATCGAAAGCATTCTGTCAGACCATTATGGACATCCGTTTCAGTAGTTGAAATGGATACTATCGTTTCATATCTTGATTCTTTATTTTATTTATGTGTTTGTTGTGCTTATTGGTCATTGTTAAGTCATAAATGGGTTAACATCATCTTTTTGATATCAATTATTGTTCAAATAAAGAGCTTATCTTAGTTGTAATGAAGCACGTGTCGTTGGTGGGTTTGGTCTTCGAGTTGCAAATGCAACTTTTCATTGTGGGTGCGCTAGCTTGTCTGTTGTGTCCTCACTCTGTTGTCACATCGAAATGCTCTTTGCCAAAAGGATAAAGGAAGAGCTCTCAATGCTTAGATGGAGGTAAGGAGAGATGGTCTTTCGTGATGGTTCTCTCATATAAAAGGTGGGGCTTCGAAGAAGAAGAGCCTAATGCAAGAAGAAAATCTTCAATCAAGCCTATCTAACATGCATCCATCAAGCAAGCATGATTCAATGGCATGTAAGCAAGTAAGAAGAGGGAAGAAGGAGAGCTCACAAGAAAACTATTACAAGGAAATGACTGTGCTTGCTTATTGTTGAAAATGACTGTGCTTGCTTATTGTTGAAAATGACTTAAATATAAAAGACTAGTTTTTACAATAGGTTGGTCAAACTTAAATATGGTTCAACCTCTATTACTAATCTTAAGCAACTATATACACGAAGTCTGTAGACTTTCTTTATTTGACATTAAGTGCAGGGTAACGTTGCTTTATATATATTCTAGCGTCCTCTTACAAAGATACGTGTTTGCTTGTGTTGGTAAGATGGCCAACCGTCTTTTGACAGGTTGGACAATCGAAACCATGTTAATCAATGGAGTGGTTAATATACCCTTCTTCCTAATGGTGATTGCGTTCTCCCATCACGCAAGTCAGTGGTGAAGCTTTTATCGAAAAGTGAAAAAATAAAAATAAAAATTGAGATGCTTGTAGTGAAATATGTAGGTGATGTGCATGGGCAATAGATGGAAGGTGTGCTTGTGTATGTATACTTTTCTAGCACACGAAGACTTCTCTAACTCAATTGTGTTATGGGTTACCACACCTCCAAGAGGGAACTCAATGCATTTGGAGAGAGAAATAGAACACAACTGTCGTAGGGCACTTACCAGTGCTTCGAACTTGTGTCCCTTGAGGTCTCCAAGCTCACTTGAGAAGCTCCAATGTTTCAAGCTCCATCTCCATGCTGCCATCGTAGAGTCGCTCACACCACCACACAAGGCAATCACTCTCTCTCTCTCTCACTTCTCAATACAAGCATACAACATATAAGTATAGAGAAGGCACAAGTGCTAGAATGCTCTCTCTTAAGACAAAATCAAGAACTCTCATAGCACAAAGGGAGATTGTGTCCATTCATTATGAGAAAATGCCTTAAACACTTGGACGTACAAAACTTAGTTAACTAAGGCCTTGGGTGGCCAATATTTGATAATGTACAACTTTTATAGTGCCTTTGCGCATGACACTTATTAATGTCCTCAAATGGAGGAGCATATTTGTTAATCCAAAATGGGATTAACATCCCCAGGTTTTGTCCTCAAAACTTGTTGTTGCGGAGGTCAAAAGACCTGGTTGTTGAACTTGTGATGATAGAAGTTCCGGTGCAACTTAAGCTTTTTCAGGGTTCTTCGGAATGCAGTGTGTGATCTCCAGAACCCAGTGTCGACCATATCCTCGAATGTGACATGCATATATGATGGTAGACACCTTAGGCGATGATAATATGACATCATGTCTCTGTCACTTGGTCCTTGATTGATGTTGAATTGCCAGTTGATCAACACCATATCCATCATATCTTTCTTTGGGTTGATCTATCAGGACCACAAGTAGTTTCAAGAATCAAACACTGGCTACAATTGCTGGGTTTGGAATACGGCGCCATGCATGTATCCAATTCAGCATTTGCTTTCTTTGCTCTCCTATATCTGTAAATGTTGCTGGCATAAATACGGGGAAGTTGTAGCAGACATGTGAATCTCTTTGCTTTGCGTCTTGAAACTCCAATGGTGTCCACCTTCTCTTCAGTGGCATGTACAAAGGATCTACTCTCTGTGTTAGTGGTGCACACATAATTGATGGCTATATTCTGGAATTGTAAGGTACTCTTTCCTCCAATTCGACTGTATACCAAAATCTTCCAGTTTGGGGTTAGCATCATCTGTGATAATCGCTGTATAACCCCCTCTTGTGTGGACTGTGTTGAAAATACAAGTGAATAGGGTGTGTGTGGGAACAAGCTCTTGGATAGAGGCTGTAAAAGAGGATGTTTCAATGTGAAAGAACCTGTGAAAAGGTGAGAAGAATCTACTGGGAGAGAATAAAGGGTAGCATGAGAGAATTTAGGAGTGTGGAGATATTCTGGGAGATATTCAGGGAAAAGAGAAGAGGTGGAGAGAATCAGGCAAAAGGTGGAGATATTCTGGGAGTGAATCATGGAGAAATCAATGGGATTAGATGCTTGATGTAAACTCTATAAATTGAGGCATAGCCCTAATGAGAATTTGCTGGTTTTTAAGTATCCATGCCTACATTAATCTATTTGCTAATTATTCACTAATTACGTCTTAATCATTTGCTAATCACTTTGTTAATGATGTTGATTCTAGTGTTTGATCCACCATAGCTCATCATTATGCTCAAATTTCAACATGGTATCAGAGCCATGCCTAGAATCAATTAGGTTTATGAGCCCATTAGTTAATTAATTAGGATTAGTAAAAAAAATTAGCAAAAAATCAAATTTTTAGTGAGATTTTCACTTCCCCCTTCACCCCCAGCCAGTGGAGGACTCCATTCACCATGCACACATCAAATTAGGGCAAAAGCTTCTAACCATAGCTACCTAACACACTTGGCTATAAGCCCATCCAAACGGCGCAGAAAAACACGAAAGCGTTGAGGAGAAATCACGATTTCATTCAGCGCAGTTTTTTCTGATAGATTTGCAGATCTTGTGCTCATCAAGTCAACTTGCTTCAATTCCTCTTAGCCCCGGGGGTTTTCAAGCATGCTCTACAAGCTGGTGAAGACAGAATTCAATTTCATCAAGTCTACAGTGAGATCCAAGCTCTTCATCAAATCTGCAGGTGACTTTGGTAAAACAGAGATTAAGCTTTCAATATTTGGTTAAATCTTGTGTTTCTTGGCTTAATCCTCTACTAGACTCATTGCTATTGATGCCTTTGAAAGCATTTGAGCTCATTTGAAGTGGAAGGCACCAGATCTGGACTCCCCGCATACTCTGTTTTCTGCAATGCTAATCAGTGATTAATCAATGCTAATCACTGTATTTTGGTGCAATTGAGGGTTCAAATTAACCATTAGGTATCTGATACAGATCCCTAAAGCTTCAGATTGCAAATCGGAGTTGGTTTGATACTCCAACCATCCCGTACAAATTGGTTACCCTTTAATGTAATTTCTGGTAAAATTGTGCTGATAAATTTGTGAAAATCATCATTTTGCATTTAACCCTTGGTTAATGCCTGTAAATCTCACTCAAAATCAAGATTATTCACAGCTAGAGTTGCATTTGGAATGTGCATAAGAATGAATGCTATACGCATTATGTATTGGGCACATTGCATCAGTGTAAAAATGGGAACAGACACTGCCCTTGTCCAGATTAAGGAAAGAGGTAAGACCTCCCGCATAAATTTGGGTTTGCATTGCACAATGACAAAAGATAAACATCAAAAACCCAAAGGAACTGTCAGCAAAACATTGAAACATGTTGCTCACATGGAGCAAAATGACCTGACGGACGAGCTCATGACCCCAGCCATGAAAGAAGAAGAATATCTCTTTCTAAGAAGAGGATCCACACCGAGAAGAAGATCTGAAGGAAGACATGGACACGAGAAGAGAAGCTGCCACAAGAAGAGAAGCTGCCCCAAGAAGACTGAAAGAAGAGACAGACGCGTGGAGAGATGCTGCCATGACAAGAAGACTGAAGACAAGAGAAGATGTGAGGCTCCAAAGAGTGAGGAGCCATGTGAAAATCTCTGAGAGAGAGACCCCACAACCCAATGTAACCTGCCCCAATAAAGTAAAACCACCTCTGAGTCACCGATGATGTAGGCCACGTGGTAGATGTATGTGTGAGCACTTTAGTCAAGGTCGCGGGCACTTATAGTAGCCTTGGACACATTGAGAGAGAGAGTGTCAAGGACTATGGAGTTTAGGGACTTGAGGCACTGGTCGCGGGCTATCAAGTAAGAGGGAAACTTGATACAGGGTCCAGGTGTGCTAGGATTATTCACTTGAGGGGAGGTGTTGAAAATACAAGTGAATAGGGTGTGTGTGGGAACAAGCTCTTGGATAGAGGCTGTAAAAGAGGATGTGTAAATGTGAAAGAACCTGTGAAAAGGTGAGAAGAATCTACTGGGAGAGAATAAAGGGTAGCATGAGAGAATTTAGGAGTGTGGAGATATTCTGGGAGATATTCAGGGAAAAGAGAAGAGGTGGAGAGAATCAGGCAAAAGGTGGAGATATTCTGGGAGTGAATCATGGAGAAATCAATGGGATTAGATGCTTGATGTAAACTCTATAAATTGAGGCATAGCCCTAATGAGAATTTGCTGGTTTTTGAGTATCCATGCCTACATTAATCTATTTGCTAATTATTCACTAATTACGTCTTAATCATTTGCTAATCACTTTGTTAATGATGTTGATTCTAGTGTTTGATCCACCATAGCTCATCATTATGCTCAAATTTCAACAGACTGGATTAGCCTTCCTCCGCCGGGCGGAAGTAGTAAAACTGATCATAAATGTAACAATCCTTATTTCCAGCAGATCTACCAAATGTGGGTTTGCCAGCTTTGTGTGTCGTGCCACATTGGACCATAACGTGTCCTCTCTAGCCAAAGGCAATAGCTCTTTTAATTCTGGTCTTGGTGCTCGGAGAGGGTATGGTACATACAACTGCTTCGTTGGTGTGACATCTGAATAAGCTTCGGGTAGAATCCGTCGAGTCGGTTCAAAGGGTGTTATTTGCATTAACACCTTGAACATAAGCTTTGTCTTGAGTAGAGGATTCTTGGCTCTTATGAAACCTTCGTACTCTGTAGAGCAGATAGGGACTCAAGAATAGAATCATCAGTAAATGGATCAAGTGAATCTTGTGGTAGAGTGTAACTAACCTCTTGAGTTGGCCGTGGTGGAGACGGGTTATGTGTCGGGCGGCGGCAACTCCTCGGGGGCGAGAGTGTTAGTGGGAAATTCTAGGGGTTGAGAAAGAAGTCGAGAAAATATACAGTCAGCTTGAGATTTGTCAGTTGGTGGAGCACTTGGATATGGATATTGCATCACCAAAGAGTGTAGGCCACCATACTCCTACATATAGGAATTTTCTTGCTATGGTGTCTTCTTTGATGTGCCCTCTAGTAGTGACTCTTGTGTGAGCTTGTTCTAGAATATCAATATACTTGTCGTCTTGTAAACGTAGAGTCTTAAGACATCATCTTTTCCTCTTCTATATAGGTATTTAAAAACGAGGGTGTACAAGACTGCTACCTTCACTTAAGTAGCATTCCTTCTCGTCTCGCAGACATGGTCTCATCTAAGGCAAGCATATAAGGGAAGTCTAGTGACCAAATAATTAGCAATCTCATAACTCCACCTTGTAAGCAAGGTTATTTGAAATAGGGACGCATCTACAAGATCGTCCTAAAACCATGTTTGTCCCTCCGCGTTGGAAATTCTAGACAGGTGATTAGCTCTAATATGAGATGTTTCTTTGTGAACTGACACCGTGAAAGAATACTCAAGAAGAAGTAATAACCATCATGTAATTTGCCCTGTGGTGCATGGTTTGTTCACAAGGTAAAGCAAAGCCTAATGGTCTATAAAAAATATAAATTTGTTCACCCTAAAAGATAATGGAAAAATGTCTTTATTTCATAAACCATTACTATGGATCTATGTGTACATGTAAGCTGATGGATCTATGTGTACATGGAAGATGAGATCCCACCTTGGCTCTCTAAGAATCTTAGTATTTTTATCAAGGCCTCCTTAAGCTTATAAAATGACCACTCATCAATCCACACAAAACATACCAACATGGCATATAGCGGTGTAGAAAATTTTCTATATATATACATATAAAGCGTCTATATATAATACCCTATGTGAACCATGAATCTTTGGACTTCTTTTGGTGTTTTGGTTCTTTCGTTTTCTACGATCACTCAGATCTTTCCTTCATCTATGGATATTTTATTTTTTGACACCATGTGACCTAGGATTGCACCCTGTCTCACCATGAACTTGCAACTTTCAGGGTTCAAGCACAATCTTTATCATCGGTATCTTTCCAACACTAGCCTTAGATGGGGTATGTGCTCTCATCTCAACTCTGCGTTCTCGTAGAGATCGTCCATATAAAGATCTCTAAGAACTTCCTTACAAAATCCTTGTGCACTATGTACATAAGTCTTTGAAATGTAGCTCACATGTTGGTTAACTAAACAACATTACTTTGTATAAAGATGCTCCCCATTTAGTAGAGCGAATGCTATCTTGTGTTGGTCATATGGATACTTGGTTATACCCAAAAAATCCATCTAAGAAGTCATAGGCTTCTTTTCTTGCCACTCTTTTAAGAACATGTTCAATGTATGGAAGTGGATAAAGATTTCTTACCCCATGGTTGCATTTAATTTTTTCAAGTTAATACACAAACTAATCTTACAATTTTTCTTAGGCACAATCATGACTAGTGACAACTAATCTATGTGCTCAATCTCATAAATTTAACACGAATATATAAGTCTATCGACTTCATCTTTGATTGCCTTGGCATATGTCTCATTATATGTGTATGGTCTTTAATTGACCAGACTAGCACTATCCACTAAAGGAATCATGTGCTAACAAAGCTCTGGGGGGACTCCTTTCAAGTTTGTATATCTCCAAGTGAACACATATCTATATTCCTTAAAAATAGCTACAAGTTCTATCTCCTCTTCTTAGGTTAAGTTAGTGGTTACTACCAACACCAATTCGGGTTCCTCCCCAAATCTACTTGTTTTAGATTTTCCAGTCCATCATAGGATACTCTTGGTTGGGTTTTTCCCTTTTTGGTGGTGAGGCTTGGTATAGTTTTTGGTTTTTTGGAAAACAATTCCTCATTTTTAATTCCTCCTTCGTTGGCGAAGTTGGTGTCTCTATTTTTGGAAGCACTAGGGTCACAATCCTAACTAAAATAATGTCTCTACCATTCTTATCCCAAAACTATGTTCCTACGGGTGTAGGACATACATCCACATTATGGCTATAGCAAGTACATCTAGTTTTCCTCCTCTTCAGGGTTTGGTAGTGAAGCTATGGAAGCTTCATCTTTTGACTCGCATCTTCGACCACTTTGTCCATTGAAGTGGTGCATATGTATTAAGTCTAAGCGTGCCATCGTATCTGACCCCAAGTCATCAGATAGGCATTCTGGTGACTTCTTTGTACTTATGGTCTTCCAGGTTAACCTTGATGGTATTTCCCTCTTGATGGAGGTAAATGACATCATAAACCCAATCATTAAATCATTGACAATTGGTTCTTGAATGGTCTTCCCAATATTACATCATAAAGTTAATAACAGTATAAATGTATGCTCATAGGTCATGCCACATGATGTTACCTCATAGGGGTTCCTAAGTTTCTATCTGCTAGCTTGAGGGGACTATTTTGGCTCTTTTAAGGGGCTTGCTTCACCATCTTTTCCACATGTCTTTGGTATCAATGCTCACTCCTACTTCCCCTAAAGGATTGTAGTGGTTGTTACTCCTCCTAATTTGATTGGAATGGTGGCATTCATATTATCTCCTTTATGGTACTCCCCAACCAGACTGATTGATACATCCTTGAATGTCTGTCGTGGGTTATCTATTTTAGCTTGGTCGGTCTCCTTGATTTCTCCAATCGGTTTAAGCTTTTCTTTCATCCATTAACGGACTTTATCCCAAGCTTCCGGCTTGCATGCCAAGTATTCATCCATGGTTATAGCGATTGGGGGGCTGAGAGGATTACTCTCGTGGCTCCCATTTATCCTTTCAATGTAGGCCTTAGAGATGGCATATTAAATTGATCGACTCATGATCCATACCCATGTAGGATAATGTGGTCAGTTATAAGCTAGGTTAGATTTGTATGGCACACCCATGCCCATTCTAAAGGCATTCTCTTGGAGTATCCTCCCATCAGGGATTCTCCTAAGACATATTGCCTCTCTCGAGCCTTTCCCTTATGATGTGCTCATGGAGTTACTTCTTATTCTTTATTTCAGCAAGCTCTTAGAGCTCTTCCAATTTTTTAATTTGTTTTCATGCTCTTTGTGAGGCAAAAGAGTTGTTGCTATGGGAAATCCTGGCTTTTCCTCCCTTGGTGTTTCCTCCTCTGGTTTTGTTCTTTACTCGAGACACTCCCCTCATGGGATTCCTCTCTGACAGGCTCTAACAACATTGTAAAATGGGGGTTCTCTGTGAAAACGTGAAGATTGGTCCTACCGGCCCATCTTATCTCTAGTTGGGTCTATAGTACGAATTCTTGTGTATCATTCAACCTCGATATTTCCTCTCTCAAATTAGGGTAAGCTTTATGACTTCTTGGGAAGGGGTTATTCTAATCCTCTGAATTTGTACTTCACTTCCATGGCTTTCTTGTCCATTTCACGAAGCTCATCTTTTCGGTCCATATTATGATTGATCCATCTTCACTTTCCTCGCCCCAATCTTTGTCAAGAGTGATTTGAACTAGTGTTTCAAGGACAATTTCTATCTCTACATATCTCGAATCTTCAATGGGTTTTAACCTCGGGATTGTTTGTTCCTCTCTATGGGCTTGTGAATCTCTTTTAGCTTTCTTCCAGAGTTCTAGGGTTCTCCCTATCAAGACAGGTTTGTCAGGAGTGTTTAACCCCTTCTCTTCATCCAAGGTTATTTAGTTTATTGAATGTGGAACATCTTCAATCTCAACATAATTATTTTGGGTTCTTCTCTCTTATCTCATGTCAAAGCATATGATCTACTAGATGTCAATACACAAAAAATAAAAAGACTTGATGTCAAAAATAAAAAGACAAGGTTTATGTACTACATAGAATAATGTAATAATAGACATGGAAAGCTCAAGTGCCCATGGCAGAGTAGATTGCCAAGATGTCCACCTCCCATGGTAGTATGGCATCTCAAATTTGGAGCTAATATGTGAAAGGTCTAAGTCTTTATTATGTGGAAGGTCTGATCTCTAATGACTTTGTTGGGCAAGTAGCCCCAAGATCTCCTAAGATCGATTACAAAGACCAGTCTACTACTTAGTGTTTCCTATTGAGATATCAAGCTCAACTAGTGTTGTGGACATTGATGAACCAGCTTGGGTAATAGCTTCCACACTTATGCCACCACTACAATGGTTGGTGATATTATGGTTGATATGATGCCAGTGGATGATAGGCTGCGTGAGAGCCACTTTGGAGTACTAGAGTTATGGCATAGTTATAGTGATGCCAGCTTATAAAGCCAAGTTCACACTATGGATTGACCATTATATGTTATAGTAGAAGAGTACTTTCCCTTATGGTATTGTCTTGCTCTCTCTCTCCCCCATATTCTATTAAGGAGGAAATCAAGGAAGCGATACATGGGTAAGGGTATTTCCATCTCTCTCCCTCTTTGATTTTGGAGAAATAGCTTTGGTAGCTATGAGAGATATAGGCAAGTAAGAAAGGGTATTTCCATCGCTTTGATTTTGGAGAAACAACTTTGGTAGATACGAGAGCTACAAACAGACAGGAAAGTCATTGTCTTAGATTAAGGAATCCTCTTGAGTGATGAAGGAAGAAGACCATATTATGTGTAGTTAACTAAGATTTTGTGCAATTCGGTTACGTTTTGGGCCCTGCTTGGCTCTACAAGTTTTTTACACACTTTGTGAAGTGTTAATTTTGATTGTATATTCCCAATTTCTAGTTCAATGCAAATCTATAGTGGAAATTTGGTTGCAAAAGGTAGTCTATGTAGAGAATCTAAGTATTGTAGGTGTTGGCAGATGTATGTGTATGTGATTGGTTCTCACATACAGTGGCATTATAGCAGGTTTACAGTACTGCTATTAAAGGTTACATATTTGTTACAAAGTGAAGAAGCTTTTTTACAAGCACCATCTAGTAAGTTACTGTAAGTAAAGATGTCTAATGGTCTATCACACATAATGAGTGAGAAGCTAGACAAGAATAACTTCCAGGCATGGAAGTTCAGGATGGCCAATTTCCTTATGGAAAAAGGATAGGGAGTTCATCACAGGTGATGAAAAAAGAGCTAAAGATTGATGAAGAAAATTCAACCCCTGAACAAGTACAAGCATATAAAGCATAGCATGAAAAATCTAGAAAAGTGTTGTATTGGTTGTCTATTAGTGTGATAGATTCTATGATTATACACAAATGCCTAGGTAGGCTTGGGATACCTTGGTAAATATGTACACCCAAGCTTGAAAGATGTAGCTAAAGCAAGATTTACATAGTGTGACCAGAGGAAAGCTAAGTATAAATGATTACTCATTGAAGGTTAAAGGGCTTGTAGATGCCAGTTATTCTATTGGATCACCTGTAAATGATGATGATATGGTGTCCATGACCTTGAATGGTCTTGGCAAAGAATATAGCCAGGCCTCCTTTGGAGGTAGAGAGAACTTTCCTTATTTTTTAAGAATTGATTGCTCTTCTCATTTATGAGAGGAGATGAATATTGAGGGAGGTTCATCCTCTAGAAATTCAAATGAGCAGGCCTTCTACTCAGATATAAGTAGAGGTAAAGAGAGAGCATTATCTAGAGACTGAGGTGGAGATTGTTTTGAAAATAAAAATCATGGATAGTAAGCAATAACAAGATTCAAATGTTCAAACATGTGGAAGAGGCTACTCTAAAGGTCGAGGGAGCCTGAGGGGGCTGAGGTTCTTTGACAAATAAATCACAGTGCACATAACATAGAGTGTTATTACTATGGCAAACTAGGACACATGGTAAAGGACTGCTATAAAAAGCAAAATGATATTAAAAGTAAAAAAATTACAGTAAGGAAATTGTAATATCAAGTTAGTGATGGGGCAGAAGTGAACATCTATTTATGATGTAGCATAAGCTCAGTTCCATAACAAGAGATGTGTCAGGACCTGGAGATATATGGTATGTGGATTCTGGTACCTCTAACCACATGACCAATCAATGGTGAGTGGTTTAGAGACACGTAAAAAAAAGAAAAAACTAGGTTATGTAGAAACAGGTGATGAGCATCCCATTACGCATATTGGTAAATTGCCATTATCTATGCTACAAGATAGAAAAATAAAGTACTTGGAAGATGTACTTCATGTTCTAAATATTATAAAGAACCTAGTTTCTGTTGGACAGATGGTTGAGAAGGGTCTACACAAGTGAGGCTTAATCCGCAAGGATGTTTTATGGAAGAGTTTGAAAAATCAATGTCGCTTGGTTGCAAATGGTAACAAAAATGATAGGATGTTTACTTTGGATGTAAACATGTTTGAGGTGACGGCAACCATGTTTACGCATGGAACATGTATCATTGCAAATATTGACATATGGCACAAGTGCATTGATCATGTGAATATACAACGGTGCAGACGGCAGGGCTGAAGTCTATGTAGGGCTAAAATATTATCCCATGTTTGCCAAAGTTTAAGGTTGATGGTATGCATAAAGTATATGAAGCATGCCATCTTGGTAAGAAAACTAAACATGCTTTCCCACATGAAAAGTATGTCAGTGTAAGGCCATTAGATTTTATACATTTAGATATATGGGGAGGACCGACCAAGACTATAACAATTACAAGTATTATGTTACATTCATTGATCACACTAGGAAAGTGTGGGTTTATGGAGAAAAGTGGAGTTTTCAATCGCTTTCAGAGATTTAAATCCTTGGTTAAGAAGAAAAAAGGTATATAAACAAAAATCCTGAGATCAAATGGTGGGGAAGGGTATTTCTCCAATGAGTTCAATAATTTCTTAAAAATTTAGGGAATCAAGAGACATTTTACATGTAGATGCACTCTACAATAGAATGGTGTTATAGAAAGGAAATATAGGCACATTGTAGAAGCGGCACATGTCTTGAATGCCAAATTATTTTTGGGCTAAAGCAAGAGAGCAATTGATTTTTACATTATGAATAGGACTCCCACTACACTTGTTCATGATATAATGCCTCAACAAAAGTTTACAGACATAAAACTAGATGTGTCTCACTTGAAAATGTTTCGATGTATTACATATCTAAATGTTCCTCCGACAAAGTGAGAACAAAATTGTATCCAAAGGTATAGAAATGCATCTTCATTACTTTGGAGCAAAAAAGTTATAGATGTTATAACCCTACCACTCATGAGATGCGAGTAAGTAGAGATGTTGTCTTTGATAAGTAGCTAATATGCACCAGGTGAAGGTAACAAAAGATGTAGATGTAAGAAGTAATGCTTGCTGTCCCACATGTAGAGCATCAATCATCCCAGTGATAGTCCATGGTCAGGTAGGTTGACAACAAATGTAGGTACACATGTATCACACAAATGGAAGGAAAAGGAAGATCAATCTCTGTACTTGATCTGTCACCAGGTCACTCATATAGGGATGGTGACTCTAGTGGCCTTGAGTAGAGCCTTGAGACAAATAGAGGGATCATGCTATTAGTCATTTATGTGGATGACTTGAGTATCACTAGTGATAGTGATGCTGCCATACATGATGTCAGGAGACTTTTGAAGTAGAAGTTTGAGATGACGGATTTGGGTGAGTTGCAATATTTCTTGGACATAGAGGTGGTGAGATCACCTCATGGCATTTTTTTGTTAGAGGCAATATAGCTTGGACATGTTGTCCAAGTATAATATGCCGGATGTAAGCCTATTTCAGTGCCATTGGACTAGAACATAAAGCTTTCTATAGGTACAAGAGTTTTTGGGGGACCCCACTGATTGAAAAGATGCAGGGGGAAGAGAGCTTGAGCTCTTGCAAGCACACACACACTCACAAAACCCTAATAGAGAACACACAAGGTGAGAGGCTGAAAATCTTCTTCTTCTTTACTCAACACTCAACACACCATATACAAAGATAAGAGTACACACACTATGAAAGATACTCAACCAAATACATACCAGGGTTCTCTATAGTGTGAACCCAACTAAATGAGTTGGCGCTATCCTATGCCAGTCTCTAGAATGGCTGTCACATAGCCTGTCATCCCACTGGCCGCATATCACCCAAGATCTCACCGACCATGCCAGTGGTGTAAGTGTGGGGCCTATCCCCCAGGCGGGTCATCAGTGTCCACCGCGTCACTAGACGAGCTCGATATCTCAACACTCCCCCTCGAGCTCAACTCCATCTCATGTACACCAAGCGAAGCCCTGAATCTGCGGAGCTTCTCTGTACCCAATGCTTTGGTGAAGATGTCAGCTACCTGATCCTCTGTGCTGACATAAACAAGGTCAAGGTCTGCTGCCAAGACCTTCTCTCTGACGAAATGATAGTGGACCTCTATATGCTTCGTGCGAGCATGAAAGACTGGGTTCCTGGCCAACTGTATACTGCTAATGGTGTCACAAAAAATGACAACTTGTCTACTGATAGACCCAAATCTGCAAGTAGCTTCCTCAACCAAGCTACCTCACATGCTACCATAGCAGCTCCTCTGTACTCGGCCTCTGTACTGGATAGAGCAACCGTAGGCTGCTTCTTGCTGCTCCAAGTCACAGCAGCACTCTCCAAAGAAAAGGTGAAGCCACTAGTAGATCTTCTATCTGAGATACTACCAGCCCAATCAGCATCTGTGTACCCATGTACACATATCTCTGTCCCAGTCTCATAAAATAGTCCACAATACCAGCCCAATCAGATATGTGTACCCATGTACACATATCTCTGTCCCAGTCTCATAAAATAGTCCACAATACCAGCCCAATCAGATATGTGTACCCATGTACACATATCTCTGTCCCAGTCTCATAAAATAGTCCACAATGCAAAGTAGTCCTCACATACCTCAGTATGCGTCTCAATGCATCCAAATGCGATTTTCGTGGAACCTGCATAAACTGACTCACCAACCCAACAACATAGCTCAAATTTGGTGTGGTGATCGTCGTGTAGATCAAGCTTCCTACTATGCGCCTATACATAGTAGGATCCTCCAAGATCTCTCTTGAATCTGCACTCATCAACTTCCATTCTGCTCTAATGGCACGAAAATAGGCTTACAGCCTATCATACCATACTTGGACAACATGTCCAAGCCATACTGTCTCTGCAGTCATGTGGTGACCTAATCACCTCAATGCCCAAGAAATATCTGAGCTCCCTCAGATCCTTCATCTCGAACTTCTGTGTAAGCAAGATCTTTACATCAAAGATCTCTGCATCATGGTCCCCCGTAATGATCAAGTCATCTACATAGATGACAACAAGCACAACCCCTCTATCACCATGTCTCACATACAACGAGAAATCTGCATTGGCTACATGAAAGCCAATAGTGACAAGATATTCAGAAATCTTGTCAGACCATGCTCTTGGTGCTTGCTTTAAGCCATACAAGGCTTTCTTCAACCTGCAAACATGCTCGGGATGACCCACATCCTCATAGCCAGGTGGCTCCAACATATACACCTCTTCTTGCAAATCCCCATGCAAGAATACATTCTTTACATCCATCTGATGTAAAGACCATTGCTTTGACATAGCCACTGCTATCACAACTCTCACTGTTGCCATCTTGGCAAGTGGGCTGAAAGTTTCCTCATAATCAATGCCATATGTCTGCGCATATCCTTTGGCTACCAACCTAGCCTTATACCTGTTTATGCTTCCATCACTGTTATGTTTTACTTTGTACACCCACTTGCATCCAATGGCTTTCTTGCCTTCAGGCAATTTCACTAAGTCCCAAGTTTCATTTCCATATAGTGCATCCATCTCCTCATCCATAGCTTTCTCCCAACACACATTTCCAACAGCCTCATCAATGCATGTGGGCTCAACAACCTGCACAACCTTTGCCATATATGCATAGTGATGTGCCACATAACCATCATAGGTAAATCTCTGCACAAGATTTTTCACTCTCCCAGATCTTCGCAGCTTTTCATTCATGGCTTCCATAGCCTTCTTTACACCAGGTGTTCTCATAGCTGGGATCCCAAGCTCCTCATCAAGGCTCGTATCTGAGCCATTAAACTCTCCATCAACATGAGAATGCCCTGCAGAAATGTCAGGCATACCAAGGGGCTCAACCACTTTCTCTTTTCCTTTACGTGATGTACTAATCACATTTGCAGGACTGGTATTATTACGCAGCCTGCCACTCCATGGTCTATCAACAGACCCACTAGATGAGGACTCTCCTGGTCCACTCAAAGACTGTGATTGCTGACCTGCATTCTGTGCAACCACACTTCCACTCACATCAACCCCAACAGCTTCTTTTTCAGCAGTATACCAGCTGCTCATCTCATCAAAGACAACATCCATGCTTACCCTCAACTCACGTGTAGCAGGGTTATAACACCTATATCCCTTTTGCTCAAGGGAATATCCAATAAACACACATTTTTTAGCTTTTGGATCCAGCTTAGTTCTCAGCTCATCTGGCACATGCACATATGCAATGCATCCAGAGATGAGACAAATCAAGTTTTCTGCCAGTAAACCTCTCCTCTGGAGTTACATCATGTATGGCTGCAGTTGGACTCCTGTTCATGATGTATACTCCTGTAGAGACAGCCTCAGCCCAATAACTATGCGGCATATTCTTCTCTTCCATCAATGCTCGCGCAATCTCAGCAATGTGCCTGTTTTTTCGCTCAGCAAAATGGTTTGCTGCGGAGTGTATCTGCATGTAAACTATCTTCGAATACCATTCTTCTTCAAAAATTCAGAGAACTCATTGGAGAAGTACTCTCCACCTCCATCTGACCTTAGGCACTTTACATATTTCCCTGTTTGCTTTTCAACCAAAACTCTGAAATTCTGAAAGTGAGTGAACACCTCACTCTTCTCCTTCATGAAATATACCCACACTTTCCTTGTGTGGTCATCAATAAATGTCACATAATATCTGCAGCCTCCCATAGACATGGTCTTCATAGGACCCCATACATCTGAATGCACAACATCTAGTGCATTTTTGCTCACATATCTGTTACGTGGAAATACATGCTTTGTTTGCTTTCCAAATTGGCATGCTTCACATATTCTCTGCATACCTTCCACTTTAAACTTTGGCAGCCCTGTCACAATTCCTTTAGTCTGCATAGACTTCATTCTCTGCACATTCACATGTCCAACTCTTTTATGCCAAATGTTTGTGTCTGCAACAATTCTTGAACCATTTGCAAACTTCGCAGCACTCATTTCAGGCATGTCTACATTTAACGTGAACATTCTGCCCACTCTGTTGCCTTTTGCAACCAACCTGTACTTGTCTTTAAAGTCTTCAACATAACAACCATCAGGGTTAAACTGAACCTACAAACCCTGCTCAATCATCTGGCCAACTGAAACCAGATTCTTTGTTATGTTCGGAACGTGAAGTACATCTGCAAGGTACTTCATTTTGCCATCCTGCATAGACAATGGCACATCTCCAACATGGGCAATTGGATGAGTAGTGTCATCCCCTGTTTCCACAAAACCTGGTCTTTTCGGGTTTTTCATCTCCTTGAACCACTCCCCATGACTTGTCATGTGGTTCGAAGCACCTGAATCCACATACCACACATCATCTTTTTGTGCTGCTTCAATATTTTCAGACATGGCATTCACGACATGTTGCATAACAAACAACCTTTCATTATCCTCATTATTTCTGCTTGAGGATGCATAGTTGTTTTGCTGCACTTTCCCATTTTGCATGTCAGCCTGCTTCTTATAACATTCTGCCTGCACATGTCCACGCTTACCACAATAATAGCATTCACGTGCATCATTATACTGCCTTTGCCAATTTCCACGGCCTCTTTGACTCTCCCTGCCTCTGAATTTGCCTCTTCCACCTGTGTGTTGTTGATGTTGTTGTTGTGTATTCTGGGACTGTTGTTGTTGCTGCTGCTGTTGGCCATAATTCTGATTACCTATTCGGCCACCTCCTTGACCGCATCCACGGCCTCCTCTACGTCGTCCTCTTCTCCTGAACTTGTGTAGAAGGCCTGTTGCTCTGAAATGTTTTTGTTTTGTGAAGACTGTTGGTCTTCACCCAAGCTCTTCTCTTCTATAATCAGCATATAGACACCCAAGCTCTTCTCTTCTATAATCAGCATATAGACACCAAATCTGTAAAGTTGGGAATGTTTTCCCGAGTCTGAATAGACGTCTTGAACGCCTTATATTGTGGCCCTAGACCACGTAGACAGACTTCCACCTTATCATCATCATCTATTGACACACCAATAGATGCAAGGGATTCCACAATACCCTTTCTCTTCAATGCATAGTCATTCACAGACATGCTCTTTTTCTCCATAGTATGAAGTTCATTCTTCAACTGTATCTTACGTGCCTTGGTATTTGTTTCATAGAGCTTTACCAAGGTGTCCCACGCCTCCTTGGGGGACTTGGCATCCTGCATGTACCCAATCATGGTGTCCTGTATACTAATGGAGAGCCAATACATAACTTTCCTGGCTCCTTGGTTCCAGTCTTTAAACTCTTTCACATCTGCAGGCAGTCGAATTTATGTCCGGTATCTCCGGTGCCTCTTCATGCTCACCTTTTATGTAGTCCCAATAGCCCTTTCCCATCAGGAAATTCGTCAACCTGAACCTCCAAGCATGGAAGTTATTCTTATCAAGCTTCTCAGCTACAATCTGGGTTATAATCTGGGTTATGCCATCATTTGACATCTTGCCAGACACACAATTTTACCACACAATTTTACCAGAAACAGCACTCTGGTTTGTCCTGCACAAACTGCTATACTTCTGCAGGGGAACTGTAATACTCTCAAATGTCACAACCGGTGACTTCAATATGCATACATACGCCCAATGGCAACTGTTGACCTCTTTGTAGCACCCACAATGTCTGCACAGCCAATCTGTCTTCCTGCAGTTCTTAAAACAGAGTTCTGCAGAGAATCGATGACTTACCCGCAGTGCTCGAAATCGCCTGCTTTCTGAAAAACGGAGGTCCAGACGTGCCCGAAACGCGTTTTCGGCCCAAAAATGCTATCTGATAGGACAACATGGTTGCCCTATAGCTTTACTCCCACGAAGAAAGCTCCTCAATCAGAGATCGTTTGCCGGCACCTCCCGTAGGGGTGTAGTCACCAACACAAATAGGGAAGAGTAGTTGAAGCTCTTACCCTCGTACTGCTTCCTATCGTTCTCTTGCTTGCAACTCAGTCCTTAGCACGAACTTGGCTCTGATACCATGAAAAGATGCAGGGGGGAAGAGAGCTTGAGCTCTTGCAAGCACACACACACTCACAAAACCCTAATAGAGAACACACAAGGTGAGAGGCTGAAAATCTTCTTCTTCTTTACTCAACACTCAACACACCATATACAAAGATAAGAGTACACACACTATGAAAGGTACTCAACCAAATACATACGAGGGTTCTCTATAGTGTGAACCCAACTAAATGAGCTGGCGCTATAACTATGCTAGTCTAGAATGGCTGTCACACAGCCTGTCATCCCACTGGCGGCATATCACCCAAGATCTCACCGACCATGCCAGTGGTGTAAGTGTGGGGCCTATCCCCCAGGCGGGTCATCAGTGTCCACCGTGTCACTAGACGAGCTCGATATCTCAACACCCACTATGTACATGCAAATAGTGGTGGTTGGGTAGCTTGATCTACATGGCCATTACTAGGCTAGAGACTTGAGCTATGTTGTTGAACTTGTGAGTCAGTTTATACAGGCCCCCAAGAAGCCACACTTAGATGTGGCTAGATGGATTCTCAGGTACATAAATTCCACAATTGATTATTTGACTAGAACATAAAGCTTTCTATAGGTACAAGAGTTTTTGGGGGACCCCACTATGTACATGCAAATAGTGGTGGTTGGGTAGCTTGATCTACATGGCCATTACTAGGCCAGACTTGAGCTATGTTGTTGAACTTGTGAGTCAGTTTATACAGGCCCCCAAGAAGCCACACTTAGATGTGGCTAGACGGATTCTCAGGTACATAAATTCCACAATTGATTATGGACTTTTCTATGAGAATGGCACAGAGATATAGCTACATGGGTACACAGAGGGCTAATTGGGTTAGTAGTTTCACATAGGAGATCTACCATAGCTACTTTATATTTTCTTTTGGGAGTGTTTTTGTGAGAGTGGTAAGAAAGAGCCAACAATTTCCTTGTCGAGTATAAAGGCAGAGTACAGGGGCGCTACTATTGCAGCTTCTTGTGAGGTAGCTTGGTTTCAAAAGCTACTTTTGGTAATATGGGTGAGCTTGTGATAGGGCTATTATCATTTATTATGATAACAAGAGTAGAATATAGTTGGCCAGTAACCCAGTATACCATGCTAGAACAAAGCACATTGAGGTGCATTATCACTTTGTAAAGGGAGAAGGTTCTAGTAGTGATGTAGATCTTGTATATATATCAGCACCAGAGGATCAGGTGGCTGATGTTTTCATGAAGACATTGGGCACAAAGAAGCTCCATAGGTTTAGGAGCTTACTCGGAGTGTAATGTGTGGATTTTAGCTTGAGGGGTAGTGTTGAGATATCGAGATCAACTAGTTCTATGGACATCGATAAGCCGCTTGGGTGATAGTTTTTTCACTTATGCCACTAGCATGGTTGGTGATATTATTGTTGATATGCCACCAATGGATGACAAGTTGTGTGATGAATATTAGAGTTATGGCATAGTTATAGTACCAGCTCATATAGTTAGGTTCACACTATATGGACCACCAACCGGTGTATATTATAATAGGAGAGTGCTTTCCCTAGGATGTACTCTTATCTCTTTAGTTTATAGTTGTAGAGGAGAAGAAGATAAAAGGAGTGTACATACTATAAGGGAAGGTAGGAAAGTACTTTCTCTTATAGTATATACTCTTATCGCTTTAGTTTATGGTTGTAGAGAAGAGAAGAAGATAGAAGAAAATTCAGCCATCCATCTCTCTCTCGTCTTACTCTCTCTTGTGTGTACTCTTATCTCTTTAGTTTATGGTTATAGAGAAGAGAAGAACATAGAAGAAAATTTAGCCATCCATCTCTCTATCTTATATTACTCTCTTGCTTTGTAAGGAACTCAATCTCTCCCTCTCCCTCGAATTCTCTGTACTTAGTGTGTCCCATATGCTTCGTGTGTGGCTAGTTAGTTACAAGGTGGGTACAAGTGACTGTATATGCTATTGGGAGTTGATGAAATCAATGTGATGGAGTAATTGGTGAAGAGTTTTGTTATCCTCTCCTATGTTTATATGGCCACATCAATGTCTCTCAATGGACACTAGGCATCCAAACAAGTAATGTTCCTAGCTCCCATGCCCACTCTCTGTGTTAGTCTCAAGTTGGGGTGAAGATTGGTGCAAAGATACACCCTCATGTGTCCAATATGGCATATTCTCCATGAATCCATCTCCTGTGAAATGTAAGAAGGGATACCTTACACATCTACTATGAATCCATCTATTGTGAAATGCAAGAGGATGAGCTTCATAGAAAGCTTAGTGGGTGTGAGCTATGTCTTATTATTGTGAAGTGAGTGTAATGTTATGATCTTTTATCTCAAGAGATGCAAGAAAGGTGAGTCAAGTGAGTAATCAAAGTGTGGAAAAAGCAATATAAAGGATGTATTATGGAATAATGGTGATCATGATCAATGCTAAGTAAAAGAGATTAATGCAAATCATATGCTTTAGCAAATACACAAAAGTGGCAGTAATCAAAGTGTGGCAAGCACATTCTAAAGGTTGTGTGCCTTAAACTATCCCATTTAAATCATATGCTTTAGCAAATACACAAAAGTGGCAGTAATCAAAGTGTGGCAAGCACATTCTAAAGGTTGTGTGCCTTAAACCATCTCGATACATGCTCTATCCCATTTATGCCAAAACGTCATGGAGAACTCTAGTGCCAATATTGAGAGCCTATCTTTATCTAATGTATAAAGGTGGTAAATGTAAGTAATCTCATCTGGAAGAGGGCATCAATTACTAGGGGTTCTTATGGGGCACTAAAGCGTATTCATGTTCATATGTAAGAACATCATAACATGTACCCTCTCTGTCTACATCCAATCTTATGTGGCACTAAAAGCTTATTCTTGATCATGTCTAACAATATCATAACCTTTACCCTCTCTATCTACCTCCAATCTTATAGGCATTGAAATCGTGTTCCTGATCATGTGTAAGAATATCACAACCTATACCCTCTCTATCTACCTCCAATCTTATTGAGGATTGAAAGCTTGTTCTTGATCATGTGTAACAATATCATAACCTTTACCCTCTATATCTACCTCCAATCTTATGGGGAATTGAAAGCTTGTTCCTGATCATGTGTAAGAATATCACAACCTATACCCTCTTTATCTACCTCTCTCCCAAGCCTGGTCCCAAGAAAGAAGCCACGTACACATCATGGCAGGTTCGGCTAGTGTGAAAGAGCCAAGATTTTTTGATGCATTCTTGAATGAGCCTAAAAACAGTATCCCTCTAAAATTGGACCAAGGTTGCATATCCTCAAGACATTTATGCCTTTCGTAAGGTAAGGATAGGCCCTGTGAAGGTGACTCCCAACAATTTATAGGAGGTGAGTGACGATTCACCACCATTGCATTCATGAATGAGCCTAAAAACATTATCTCTCTAAAATTGGACCAAGGTTGCATATCCCCAAGACATTTATGCCTTTGGTAAGGTAAGGATAGGCCCTGTGAAGGTGACTCCCAACAATTTATAGGAGGTGAGTGACGATTCACCACTACCTCACTGCTGAGTGCCTTGCTAACTGCCCCAAGTGCTCTCACACATCCATCATGGAGACATATATTGGCATATCATCTCCAAGGGGAAAGTGAAACTCCAATAGATGGGCAAACATCCTTGACCATGGGGGATAGAGTCAGACACTTTCCTAAAATCCTCAAAGTAATGATAGACTGTATTGCACAGCCTTGACCATGGTGGTGGATAGATTCAAAGGCTTTTCTAAAGTGCACAAAGACTTGCTACCTTCACGCCCTTGCCTCCATTCTTAATAAATGCTTAAAGGGTGAAAATGTATGTTAATGTAGAGAGTAAATCCTTATGAAGGTTTCATAGCTATCAAAGTGTCCCTCTTCCCATGAACTAACTTGCACCTCCAAAACTTTGGCTAATGTGTGACCAATCATGATAGTCCAATAGTTAGTGGGGTCCAAGGGGTCTCCTCCTTTGTGAATAGGGAGTATGGTATGGCTAGTCCATTAGAAGGGGAGGCCTTCACAAAGATCCCTATTGAAGAGGTGAGCTATGATACTAGAAGTCAAGGTTCTGCACCCATGTGCTATGTGGAGGTCCTCATGATCTCTATCATTACCTTTGTATGTTAATATGGTAAAGAGGGTGGATGATGATAGGTTGGGTGTGGGATATGTGATATGTCAGTAGGGGTCATGATGTTAGGTGTTAGGGACATCAGAAAGCCTCATGCATAAGATTCCCATTTGGCAGGATCACTCGAGCTTATTTTCCTCAAGGATGCATCAATCATCAGTAAAGCTATCTTTAATCAAGAAGAGGTGCTACAATTCATCCTTGCATTGAGCAAAAAATGCACATTTCTTCTATATGTGTGACAAAAGGACCTATGTATTTCATATGTGTGCATATGCTCTTCCTCAAAGGAGGTGAAGCCACACAGCTTTACATTGTTTATAACACATGAGGAACATAATAAGTAAGCTCAAGAGAGCATGATTAGGATTATCAAACTTATGACTGGATCACCTATTATAATTAAACCACATAATTTCAAATTCATAAAAGCAACCCAAACATAAAAAGAAGAGGAGTACCAAATTTTCCTTTCAAGAGGAAGAGATACTATCTACTAAAACCAATCCTTTAAAGAATATACTACAAGCTAGCTAAAAGTTAAGATGAGGATTTCCATGGATCCATTGTAAGATCTCAAAAGTCTGTGAGACTAAAGGTGTTGCTACACTCATTATAGATCCACATTCATCAAGCCACGCTTTCTCAACCCACTAAGCCTGTGTAGTAATACCTTGTAGCACAAAGGGATCCACAAGGGCATTCACTGAACGTGTCCTTGTAGTGATCCTATAACCTCAAAGCCATGCCATGAAAGGATAAGTGCCATTGGAAATCAAGTAACCTAACCCCATAGGGCAAGAGATCCCATACCCTAAACCAAGGGGTTGTGTGTAACCACCTCCTTATGTTCCCCCACCACATGAATATATAGAAGTCATGCTCAGGATGGAGTTTGAAATGGGAAGGGGGTTTGTGACCAACATAGCGCGACTAAGAGCTTAGAAGCTCAGAGTTGGGCAAAACCAGATTAATCAAAATCTCAAAGATGATGACCAAATTTGATGGAACAGGAGATCCCATTTATCCCTAGAGAGTTCAATCAAATTTGTGAGGCCATGGGATGGATTGATGATCCCACCAAGATCTGATCATTTGGACTTTGCCTTCAAAGCAAAGCAAGCCAGTGGTTTAGGTCTCTAAACCCACTTGAAAAGGCTAGCTACGAGGTCTGACACACTTTCATAGTGGGATTCTCACCCAGTAAGATGGATCCCCATCATGCAAATCTATAACCTCAAGCAAGAGGAGGGAGAAGCAATGTAGGATTACATTACGTAAACCAAGTATCTTCATATGAGATGTAGCACTCGACAATTTATCACTCATCATCAATTGATTTATATATTGATATCAAGAGCAAGAGACTTTATGACCATCTCTGTAGGTCTAGGCACTACATCTTCAATGCGTGCTACCACCATGAGGTAATAGACCTAGTGGATAATCTACAAAACAAAGATATAGAAGTTATCTGCCTAAACTAAGAGATAGGGGACATATCATCCAAAGCCTCACCATTGGGCCAAAGGTTCCTAACCACATGAGCTAAAGTCTTGATTAAGGACATGTGCATGAACGAGTTAGCAAAAAATCTGCTAAACCATTTATGCAATCCAATGGCAGGGACCCCCAAGGTCAACCTTAAGGGCAACCCAACCAGCACCTCAAGCAGGACACCCACACCTATTCCCACAAAGAGATGTGGTTTGGTGCACAATCTATTCCCAAAATCATATAAGTATGGAGTATTCAATGCTGAGGCCTAGACACATTAATAATATTGTTCTCATTTTGAGTTTCCACGAGAATCATAACACAACTTATTGTTGGTACAATGGAAACCCGGCACCCTAACCTATGGTCCCGGTGTGCTAAAGCCACCACTAGCCCTACCACCCATACCAAACCAATTGGAACATAACCTATACTTCAAGTGTGCTAAAACAACCACCAGCCCTACCACCCATACCAAACCAATTGGCGCATAACCTATATTCTAAAACAACCACTAGCCCTATCGCCTATACCAAACCAACTGGCACATAATCTAGTGCCCATTCATCAGAACCCTATACCAAGAGCTGTGTATGTCGAAATTTGTGGTGCCATTGAGGGAAAGGTATGAGTAGAGGACTAGGATGATCAAGAGAATGCAGCCACATCACACTCGGACATTATCCCACATGAGCACATTTGTAAGAGGTGTACCCTCCTCATATAAAAAGGGGCATTTTCTAGCAATAAAAACAAGCAGCTCTCAAGCCTCTATGAGTACAAGTTTCCATATTATAACCTAATTATGCTTGAGTCAAGCTTGATTAAGTCATTAGGATTATCATTATGTTGTTAAATTAGGCTACACCCATCATATGATTAATGTTCTTTAATCACAATGATTAGGGTTAAGGCACACCATAGCTATGCATGCTTGAGGATTCATGTTCAATCTTTCGACATGGTATTAGAGCCTCCCATTTCTCTTTGAGCTTCTCCAACCTCATCATTCCACTTCCCATTAGCTTTATCTAAGTCGTATTTTCACACTAATCTCATCTTATCCATTTAATCTACTAGTGACTCAAATTTGTGGAGCTTTCAATTTCTCCTTCTCTTAAAACATTGCTCACATCCTCTTAGGAGTAGCAGATACAATTCATTGCTAGCTCCTCATAGATTTATAGCCACTAATTGCTCATATTTAGTGAGTAATAAGCTTAACAGTGGTTGTTGGAAATTTTGAGCTGTTGAAAACAAGAACCTAAAGAAAGACTTGGTTCTAAAAAATGTTGCAAGATTTGGTAAAATTTTCTTTTACAAAGTTGTAGAGCAAATTGTGCTCTATAAACCCATAAAATTTGAGTGCAATATGATTCTAGACATAGGAGATATCGGCTCTGCAAGAAGGTGCAGTTCTGTAATAATTTTTAGATTTTAGTAATCACTATCATTAGTGATTAAATAGTTAAATTTGAGCTAAACTAGAGCCAAAATTGAAGATTTGCAAACCTACATTATTTGTAAGCTTCTCCAATATCAGTTCATTGCACTCTAATCATTTCAAATCACTTGCATGAATTCAACTTCTTAAGTTGTGAAAATCACTTACCAACTCTTATAAGAAATTAGACATTTCTGAGAGTCAAACTCCAATAAGACCTTTGCAATAGCATTTTGCAATAGCATCAGGCACTATCACGAATGTTGAGAAGTTATCTGGGGAAGGATTTCACACATGGGCCATATAAATGAAGTATTTTCTCATGCATAAGAAGCTATGGAAATTAATTAAGGAGAATGGACCTGCTAATCCAACTGAGGATTGGATTGAAAAAGATGAACATGCATCGTCATTAACTGGATTGCACTTGGAAACTAATCTTATTCATCACATTGATTCCAAAACCACGGCCAAACAAGCATGAGTTAAATTTAATATTTGGTTCCAAGGCCAAAAATAAGGAAATTCATTTCACTAGCACAATTCATAAGCAAAATGAAAAGTATCAAGACCTAATTGGATGGCATTGATGCAAAGATAGGTGAAAAGAATGCACTTGTCATAATTATAAAAAGCATTCCAGAGAAATATGGTGCACTAGTGACCACTCTAAATAATTTACCTGAACCAACATTTGAGGGTTGTATTTCATCACTACTTGAAGAAGAGAAGCTGTTAAGGAATGAAATACAGAGTACATCAAGGAAACGAGCATTCTACACCAATAAGGGCATAAAAGAATTCTACCACTGCAAAAGGAAAGGGAACTTCAAAAGTGAATACATGCTCAAACACAAGCTTAAATGTGGACACTACGACAAGCTTGGGCATAAGGAAGGAGAATGAAGACTGAAGAACCATGAGGCTTCATCAAGCAAAAGAGAAGATCCCCGTGACGACGACGAGCATCTCTTCTAAACAAAAGCTACATTGACAAGCCTCACCAGCTTAGCCCATGATTGTAAAAGGTCACCGATGAGTAGCCCTAGTCCTTTGTATTATGTTATATTATCACACCTGAGGGAACGAGCATTCTACACCAACAAGGGCATAAAAGAATTCTACCACTACGAAAGAAAAGGGCACTTCAAAAGTGAATACATGCTCAAACACAAGCTTAAATGTGGACACTACGACAAGCTTGGGCATAAGGAAGGAGAATGAAGACTGAAGAACCGCGACGACGACGAGCATCTCTTCTAAACAAAAGCTACATTGACAAGCCTCACCAGCTTAGCCCATGATTGTAAAAGGTCACCAATGAGTAGCCCTAGTCCTTTGTTTTATGTTATATTATCACACATGTGGGGGGTGATGACATCTTGTATTACCACACTTGACCACCTTGAATGGCATGTTGCACCACTAAGGGGAATTGATAGATCTTTTGTAATTCACATCCAACCACCTTGCAGTAGCATACATCATGGCACCAAGGGGCCGTGTTGAAATTTGTGGTTCCATTGAGGGAAAGGTACGAGTAGAGGACCAAGATCAGGAGAATGCAGCCACATCACACTTGGACATTATCTCACATGTGCACATTTGTAAGAGGTGTACCCTTCTCATATAAAAAGGGGCATTTTCAAGCAATGAAAACAAGCAGCTCTCAAGCCTCTCTATGAGTACAAGTTTCCATCTTGTAACTTAATTCTGCTTGAGTCAAGCTTGATTAAGTCATTAAGATTATCATTATGTTGTTAATGATTAGGGTTAAGCACACCATATCTATGCATGCTTGAGGATTCATGTTTAACCTTTTGACAGTGTAGACCACCACCACCAATGCCATACCCACCGCCAGTATTACCACCCCAACTAGCTCCTTCTGGAACCACACCCATACAAAAATACTTGGTGAATTTGCCAGAGTAGACTCCAAGAGTCTAGAATAAGAGATCTATGAGTCATTTGAGCAATATGATTCATATAGATACCCAAAGTAACCTAGACTATACCTCTATATTTGAAGCCATGATGGTGCAACAAAGAGCAAGGGACCTCAATAATATGGCACACAGGCCACCTCTATAGCAATGTTTCCATTGATGTTTCCATTATAAGAGCCTACATTGTGTTCCTCATAGAACCATTGTACACCTAATTCCCTAACTACATCCCCGAATCCAGTACCAACACCTAATGGCATTTCATACAAAGGCACATGTTACAAGTGTGGATCTAAACATGCCCTCAAGGATTGTCCCAATAGAATGACAATCATCCCAGTGGTGGCCAAAGCATCAACCACTTTAATGAGCCTCAACTTGCTAAGTGTACAAGACTTATTCATGCAGTCCCTCTTAATGACATCACAAGGCTCCCAACAAACTTGAGAATAATTGCCAAGGAAACATTCATGGCAACAAAGAAGCATAAAAGCTCAAGCTTTGATCAAAGCCAACAACCCCAAAGCAAGAGGGGCACAAGACCCAAAGGCTACAAAGCAGCCCCTAAAAAGTCTAATGAACTAGAACCAGAGTTCCAAAAGAAGAAGACCTCAAAGAGAACACAAAAATGAAATACAAGATCAGTCAAGGAGGGGAATAACATCATGACCATTGAAAGTGATTCAAACGATAGCTCTAAAGTTACCTCCCTAGACAATGAGTAGATTTATTGTTCAAACCAGCTCTTCCCAAAGAGAAGAAAACCATTGACTATAAAAATCTTCCAAAGAAACTCAAGGAGTACCCCAACCCCGTGTTGGACAAAGAGAGATTGAAGCAAGCCCAAGTGCTTGTGAGAAAGGTGAAGGCTCAACTAGAGCTAGTACTTAAGCAAGTGGTCGCGTACAAACCAACGACCCTACCTGAGCTAAACCTTGATCCCATCCTAGAGCCAATCATAGAACTAATGAGGGAAACTTAGTGCCTAAAAAAGAACTTGACCAAGACCATAACAATTCTAAAGAGGCCAAGAAAAGAGCCAGTTTTGGTGCGTCTATCTCTAGAACCAATCCAACTAGAATCCACATTGCTAGATGGAATGAAGGAGGACTCAATGGGAGGTGAAAGTTGGCCTTCTTTGGGTCATCATAGTCACATAGTATTTTCTTTGATGTGATAGGTGATGACTTTATTTTGACCCCATCAAAGGCATTGTCTCCTGAGGAGGATCGAGTGACTACGATATGATTGAGTGTGAATATCACATGAGGGACATAGAAGCCTCATAGCCTTCTTATCCTCAGAAGTTTGAGTCTCTAAAAGTTCTCTTTTATTACAAGGGAATTCTCAATTTTGGAATGACTTCTTCAACTAGATGAATGGGAATTCAAGAGCCCAAAATTGAACCTAAACCTGAAGAGGAGGAGGATGGGCCATGCCACACAATGAGTGATCGATCTCCTTCCGTAACCAAGATGAAAGGATAGCCAAAGTTCCCATAAACAAGTTGGGACATTACTTTGAAAGTGATAAAATGAACATTGTATTACTTGTTATTTATAAATGAGAAGTGGTCTCCATAAACTTGGATAGTGGTGCTGGTGTCAACATAATCACCAAGGATTGTTGGGAGGCTTGGGGAAGTCTGTCTGACTTGTAGGCAATTGCCTCATAGTCAAGCTTGTCAATGGGAACACAACTAAACCTTAGGGAATCCTTTAAGTCATGAAGTCCACCACACATTCATGGTGATGGATTTTCAGAGAAGAGGGTCATACACCATGATCCTTGGAAGGCCTTACATGAGAGACACAAGGCTGGTTCACTATTGGGAAACCAATCATATTTACATACACAAGGGTAACAGGTCCTTCAAAATAAACTTAAAAATAGGAAAGACTCATCCCATGGGTTAAGGATTTCTTGCCCAATGAGTCAGATGATACAACCACTCGAACCACTTCAATCGATATTTATAAAGCATGTAACACACCATGTCCATTCATATCTTTAGAGCTTGTAACAAGACGTTTGATGGGGTGAAGATGAGAACTAGAAATATGAGCCCCCTATCAACTTTGGGGACTAGATTCACGTTCTTATTACAACCATGGACACTCTTTCACATAAGCTTGGGATAAGATTTGCACAAAAATAACTTCCATTTTCATGCTCGATGCATTTGAGATAGGACTAGCAGTGGAACTAGCACAGCTTGAGGTATCCCAAAAAGACCATCTGGCTATGTGGCCCACATTGGTAAACATTAGGCCTAACCCATGTTTTGTCTTGGGAGACGTAGAACCTCATTAGGTCACCCATCCCTTACACCAACAACACACAATAAATAATTCCCCAATCTATGACTAACGTTTTTTTTGAAGCGGAGTTTCTAATTAGATCTAAACTTGCATCATGCAAGTTTTACGTGATCCCCACCAAGGGTACACTGAAAGAGAACATTACCCTCAAGAGGGGATGCACCCACGGATTACATCATTTACTAGTGAAAAAGGACTACAACACTCAAGCTCCCCTTTGGAATGGGGTGACCATACCCCTTAGATAAGGGTACCCCAAACTCATCAGGGATCACACAAGGATTGAACCCAATGGCTGACATTTTCGAGCCATTGAGATCTATGCCATAAATTCACCTCCTATATGCCATTGGCCATGCTTATAACAAGCATGTCATCAGGTTTTACACCCCCTATCACTTCCATCCCACCGGGCTTTGGGCCCTTGCCTAACATTCCCACAAATCCTATAAGTACCAACCCTTTCTTCACACCTTGGACATACTGACTAGTCTAGGAAGGGGAGTGGCCCAAGGACTCACTGACTCTCTTCCAAACAAGAGCACTCACATACGGCCTCAGTGACTCATACAGAAATATGGCCGTACAAATTTATAAAATTATGGGCAAATATGATGGAACAACAGACCCTGTTCAATTCATTCAAATGTTTGAACAGAGATGTGAAGCCTTTGGAAATCCCAACTGCCCCACTAAGATACATGCGTTGAACTTATGCTTAGAGGGAAAAGCTAGTCGATGGTTCATCACATTGATGCCGACGATCAAGGCCTTCAAAACCTTGAAATCAGCCTTTATACATGGCTTTTCCAGACAAGGTGATTAGTGGAGTGCAGTAACAAAACTCTATTCAATTCAACGTCAACCAAATGAATCCATTAGAGATTTTATCCTTAGTATAAAACTCTTGGACTCACGTTGTGAGTCATGGGAAAAATTAAACGATGTTCAATTGAAAAGATATTTCATGATGGGCTTGAAGAATAACCACTTACACAGCTTGATCATTGTCTCCAATCCAGAAACATTCGATCAATGTTGCAAAGAAGCAATACGTTTAGATGACAACATGCTAGAAGATGATCATGCTACGAGGTGTTCCTCATCTAAACCAAGTGAAGAAATGGCAAAAGAAAGATCGATCTTGGAATTGACATTCCCAAAATTTTATGCAGCCTTGCTTAAAACCTTACAGCTAACATCTTTAAGAGAGGATGAAAACCTTCAAAACTAGACATCCTTAATGCCTTTAAAAACGAAATGCCTTGTATTGAATGCAATCACTATGACCATCCCAATCCTCATTGTGCATACAAGGCACCTGTTCTTCTATACTGCATATATTGTAAAACCTTTGACCATGATACTAAAAAGTGTCCCACTTCATCCACAATGGACTCAAAACCTCCATCTCCCATGCACCAAACAGAAATAGTCCAAAGGGTAGAAATTGCTCAGGAAGCAGTTAATCGAACACTTCAGTGTTTCTATTATCGTGGACCTCACAAGGTGGCAGACTGCACAATTTGGAATACTTCCATGCCCATAGTCATTGATACCTTGCGACCAATGTGTGAACAATGTGGCATTGATCACATGTTCCAAGATTGCCCAAGATGAGTTCTTTCACTGCTGCAACTTGTCTCACAAAATACAACTCTTAACATCTTAAGTGTACAAAACGGGCAATTAGCCATGGTACCCTTGAATGTGCTTACATGCTTACAAGCCAAAGCACGAGAAACAATAAAAAAGAACGCAAAGGAAAATACCTCAACATGGATAGAAGAACATGCTTCAAAATAGAACCTAAAAGAAGGAGCAAAACCTTCTAAAACCAAGAAAAACAAAGGACAACAAACTGTCGAAACCAAGGTCGAATTAAAAGACAAGGAAAAGGAGCATGTAGAGGACATACCCAAAAGGGGACATAAACACAAAAGAGCCAAAATCTATACATGATGCAGGAGCATCCACCTCAAAGACCACCACACAAACCTCGACACCCATATGTGCGACACGGAAATCAAAAACCCAAAAGAAAATTCGATCTCGTCGCATGGGTAAACATAATGAAAAAATGACAAACCAAAGAAAGTCAGAGAATGAAACAAGTTCTCGTACATCACTAAGTGAGGAGGAAAGAAGAAAGCCTCAACACCAAGCACATCGGCCACCAATTTACAGTGTTCATCAAAGATGGGTGCCTGTGCATGTACTTCAACAACATGGATACTATGATGGTAATTCCATCATATGGTTGCCAAAATCAAACAATGTGAAGAAAACCTCACCACCGAATTCAACCCCAACAACTTCACCTAAAGTTTGATAAGAATGGAGGCCCAAGCAACGACCAGCAAATCACTCAATAACTCTCGTGCATTCAGTACCAACACAAGAGCTTATGTGTTCAACCAAACAATCAGCAGTCTTCCCTACTGCCTCGACAACATCTAAGCAACATATTCCAGAATCAATACCCATATATGCAATGGAGACTTATGAGTGCATCAAGGACAAAATAACAATGCTATTGTCACCCCTTTAGACGTGAGAAGTAAGTGCATAAGAAGCGGTTGCTTGCAAGTCATGACCTGGATGACCCAAAAAAAAAACTATCGAGGTCAAAACCTGTAACTTTCACGAGGTCAAAACCTGCAAATTCACAAAATTCCATCTCACAGAATTACAATTTCACGGAGTTCCATCTCACGGCTTAAGAACCTGCACTTTCACAATTTAAGTCTCGTACACGGATTAAGCCATATCACACATTACCACATTCCCAATAATCTTCAATAGCCATTATATATCTGTTAGCTTATTGCTTACTATTCTTTTGGCTAAATTAATGTAGCAGCTGCTCCATGAGTACATATCCATCCTCATGCATAGGAGAACATTTGCACCAAAGCCTCACCATCGACAACTTCCAAGTACATCTCTGGATGGGAGGGCCATGGTGGGCAAAAGCCTGGTCAATAGTACAACCCATTGCCTAGAATTTTCCTTCAAATTACAAACCTCTTCAAATGAAGCCACCATCTTCACAAATCAATGATCTTCAATCCTTAGTGAAGATATCTATATTAGCCTCGCAAGTCGAAGTAATTCTTTCAATCCTCACCAACAAGTAGCTACTTTAACACAGAGCAGTTTAATACGAGTCTATATGACTCAATTCTTGTACTTCATGTAAATTTACTTTATAAGAGCACTTAAATATATATAAAACCATAAAAAGCACATGGGCAGAAGAAGATAGGAATAGGTCCTTCTCAACAACATTTGACAAGAATCTTACCACACAAAAGGACATCATCAAAAGCCATATACTTCAAATGATGAATGTTGCTTCAATGAATCAAATGAGGAACTGAGAATCACAATCTCGTTCTGATGATTAAGTCTGCGTTCCTCCGGATCCTTTCCTCTCTTCTCTCCCATTATTAACATCTCTTAGTGTTCCCATTAACAAAAAGACATGTAACCTTACCGATGATTGCCAAAAACAAATTGAGCAAAAAAAAAAGGCTCACACAAATATAAAAATGCAATCATTCGCAAAATACCCCACCCCCCACCCAGTTAGGAATTCCCAATACTACACAAACTAACCTCTTCATTTATTAACTAGCTTTTCTTATTCCTTCCGGAGGAACAAAGACCATTAAACGTCATTCAACCTCAAAGCCATTAACAAAGCTTGTTCATTCTCCCCACACAAAGGTCTTCAACACGATCACGCGGACGCGATCGCCATCAGGAAGAAGGGGGGGATGTTAATCCAATTCTAGGATTAACAAGAGCTACCGCCATTATCTTACATCAAGGAGTCACGGTAGATACACTAAAGGGTCATACATTCAAGATATGAAGCAATCGTGCCCAAAGCTACAACTTGGACGACGGGCGCCCGTAATGGTGTGACGGAGTATTTATGGCGATTCCCGCTTCAAGAGCGTGTGGTAGCAAGATAGAATGAAGTCCTAAGTGATGTACTTCATGGATATATTATGTGAGTAGTCATTGTAATAGCATTAGGCCTCTTATGAGCCTAAAGTGCCCGACCGGCCATAGTTTAAGTGATGTGAACACTTATGGCCATGTATATAAGTGAATTTCTCTCATAATACAAGATACTCTCCCATTGTGCAATTGAGTCTTGCTCTTGCTAATCTCTCTCCCTAATGCAAGCTAGTGAGTGTGTGTGAGTGAAGCGAGGTGAGAGGAGGGAGACGAGGACCTGTAGTGCAACGCGGCGGTGTGACAACGCTTGCGGGAGACGCGGTGGAATTGCTTCTCAAGGAGTTGTAGAGCTTGGAGACCTCAAGGGTTACGAGCTTGGCCATTGGAAAGATCCTCATCAGGACAATTGCGATTCACCAGGGTTCAGGTAGGGTTAGGGTGAGCCACCATAACATCCGCTCACCTTGTCGTATCGGCCACCCCCTCAAACCATTATGGAAATCCTAAACCTCACTAGAAAAGATGAAGACCACTCCCTAAACCTCAACCTTAGAATGGGTACCACGATCCCACAATAGCTTGTGTGGCCACATCGTAGCACTAACTCCTAAGCTGGAAGGGGAAAGACACAGTGCACTAGCAAAGCCAGTCATGATGGCATGAGATGTCATTATAACAGTGAAGGAAGGTCTTATCATCGCTCGCGACTAATTTTTGGATTAAAAGCAATGTCCATCCACATGCATACCTTACATTCACGTGTGTGCACCTCCCCTTGACAATCGCACTCGCACGTGCACCCCCCACACACTCATTTGCTCTTGCACGTGCATGCACATTCATATGGCTCATATGCATCCACATTTGCACCCCACACTTGTACACGCTTACACGTGTACATTATTTTGCATTTACACCACACATGCACACATTGTGGATTGCATATGTGCACACACATGTATATATAAATACCCCTCATTCACATGCGTGTGCACCCCATGCACTTACACCTGTGCTGCATGCACATATATATCCACCTTAGTTACCCACTTTCACTATGTACCACACATACATATGTATGCACCATTGCATACATGTGTACTCACATCTATACGTGCACATGCATGTGTATGCCATTGCATACGTGCATACTTACATTTGTACATGCACACACTCTCACCTTCACACGCATGCACCATGCCCCACACACGTGCACATGTATTTTTACCCATACGTACAGCCCCCATACGTACAGCTCGCACATCATGTGCACACATTTTTTAAATGTATTTTTTTAGGTTTGTCAGTACTTGGGTAACCTAAAGGAAAGGAAACCAAACATTTTAAGTTTACTTTTGCTTGTTTAGATCCCTTCTTTTTCACATCGTGAAATTATAGACTTTATGTTTTTAATGTCTTTTTTATCATTTAAGTAAACAAAATGGCATTCAATTGAGTCACATTAATAACAAAATTGAGTCACATTCAATTGAGTCACATTAATAACAAAATTGCAAAATACATGCTAATAGCACTCAAATTAGAACCTTTGGATGTGAAAAACACTCATTCACAACATTAAATCATCAAATGATTTTTTTAACATTTATTTCACACAAATGAAAATCATTTTTCATGACTCTGAGCAGAACAACATCATATAAGTATTGTGCATCAAGGTTGTCATGGGTGAGAGACACCTTTAGCCTTCAAAAATCTTCAACAGTCAGGATGGAAAAGTCAAACTATATGACACGAAATGCATATTTCAGGCATACATAACATGGTGGAGGAAGGAGAAAAGCAAACAGCATGCATGAAGTATTCCAATGGTTCTACCGTAGAATACTCCAACAACTACATAGTAGAGAAACCTTAAAGTCATCTACGATTCTTCAGACACTTAGAGATATAGAAAAGAGAAAACAGAAAAGATTTGAAGCTTTTAAAAACTCAAGTGCTATCCAAGCACAAAACAAATGGAGAGAAAAAAAGATTTATGTAAATCACCACTGGATTAATAGAATATAATGATATAAGAGAAAGTTTTTAATACAATCTCAGGATTCTCTCTCCCTTAGTAATTATGCGTGTAAACTTTCTCATGAAAGACTTGACCATGGTTGTCCATGATGGTAAGAACAAGAGATAAAAGAAACCTGAAAAGACGACCCAAAAAAACAAGGGAAATCACAGGTCTATGAACAAGAAAGAAAGAAGGGATAGCAAGAGGGAAGGGAACATATGTAGAAGATGAAGACCTATAGGAATCAACAACTCTGAGAGAGGAGCAAGAACAGACAACAACACTCATTTCGATAACATGAACTGGTGAAGGGACAGACTCTGAGAGAGGTTCAGAGACGGCACACTAGGCGAAGATAGGCCTGTAGTAGTTGAAGACATAAGGCGTGATGATGACTGGTAGCACAAAGCTACTGCTTTTCTTTTTGTAAAGAGTGATGTTCTATTACTTCATTGTACACACGGAAGGAGGCCCTCAAAAGTGATGGAAACTTCTTCAAGATTAGAAACAATGGAAAAACAAGTCTACCTGGTGCTGCAACTATAGTCCTAGTCTACAGGCGGCAATCATATAGAGATTGGTGCAAACACTAGCTGAAATACGAGTACTTGTCAATATATGTAGAGTGAAAAATTAGATGATATCAGCTGATCCAAAGTGTCTAAAGTGCCCAAAAGCATGTCTAAGCAAGGAAACTTGCATAATCAGCCAGTCTTTGGTGATGCCTTTCAGAGATCCATAAATGCTTGGAGAAACATTCTGAAAATCAGGCAGCCAAAGAAACATACAATTTGGCAACAAATCTTTGGTATCCAAACAATCCCATAGTAAATAAGACACAATCTCATTGCAATTTGAGCATCTAAAAAAAGAGGCAGAGCTATCCTTCTTTTGACTAGAGTTTCACCAATACGTTGTGAGAGGAGTTTGAAGCCAACTCAAACATAAAGTATAGGTAAATATAATGTATATAAGGTGGTGTGAAAGGGATCCTTGATGATAATAATGAAGTGTGGCGACCAAAGTGGATAAGCGCAGCTAAAAAACCAAAATAGAAAGTGTATGGGAGATCGAAGGAGACAAATGGCACAACAATCCAGAAGGAGGCAAGGCGGTAATGGGCTTATGAGGGGAAACTGAGAAGATTTTAAGAAGAGGGGGGATGAGTAGTTGAGAGAGTGCAGTGTAAAGGTTACCTGAAGATCAGTGTTTTTTGTTGAAGCTTGCAGGTTGGAGCTCCTGAAGATTTCGAAGGTTGCAGGAAGCATAGAACAATTGTGAGAAGATTGGATGAGTCAAAACAGAGGATGTGTTGAAGTCTAGAGAGTTAGCTAGGAGGTGTGTCCCCTAGGTTCTTTGTGTGGCGACTCTGTTAGAGACTTGGTTTAGTCCAGTTCTTGTTCAATTGTAGCTATTACAGTCAGCTGAGTGCTGATTTGTGTGTGTTTGGGAAAGACATGAACTTTGTGGTTGTAAATTCATTGCAGTGTGAATTCTTTGGTTGTAAATTCATTGCAGTGTGAATTCTTTGTGGTTGTAAATTCATTGCAGTGTGAATTCGTGGGCGAAGTTGATGCTTTGGGAAAGTAGTTGCTGAGGTTTGCCTGTGAAGGATCCTCAAGCTTTTAGTGTGTTCTTCTAATATATTTGAACCCATGTCTCAGGGGTGTTAAGACAAGGTCTGTCTTTATTTTCGTGAAGAGAGTTGAGAGTTTAGAGCTTGAATCTGTGTTGGGATTGATGAGAATTTGTGATATGGAGCTTAGTTTGAGTTATTTTGATTGATTTTATTGAAATAGAACAACTATGAATGTATGTCTGATGTCTTGGGAGTCAGAGCTAACTCGTAGAGCTGAATCAGTCATTTTTAGTTGAGAGGATACAGTCAGATAGGGTGTAACGTACTCATATGTACGTATTTTTGGGTCCAGTTGACTCGGTGATTTTTAGCATTTATATTTAATGTTAAAAAGTAGGAAATACTTAGAGGACATAAAGATTAAGTTTGGTCACAAATTTCGTAATTTTAGATGTCGATTTTGGGTCAATTTTGAGACTTTTTATGCATGTTTTGTGGTGTCATTTGTAAGCGATTTCTATTCTATACTTAACCATATTAAATAATGTATAAGAGGGTCGTAGTGAGTAGTTTAGCCTAAAGGAAACTCATATAGGGGTTTACATAGTAAATATAACCGCAACGAGCGCCCGAAACAGGGCCTAGACACCAATTTGGATCAATTTTGGGACTTTTTATGCATGTTTTGTGGTGTTATTTGTAAGCGATTTTTATTCTATACTTAACATGTTAAATAATGTATAAGAGGGTCATAGTGAGTAGTTTAGCCTAAAGGAAACTCATATGGGGGTTTACATAGTAAATATAACCGCAACGAGCGCCCGAAACAGGGCCCGGACACCAAATTGACCCTTAATTTTCAATAACGGCCTTGCATGAGGGTGTAGATAACTTTATTTGTCAGAGAGACGTATTAAAGAAAGTTAGATCATCACAGGAAGAAGAAATTCCGTGTTCAGATAATTAGGAGATTCCACATAGGGTGGCCGATATTTGCGAAACGAATCCGCCACCACTTTCCAATGTTTTTTATATTAAAAAAACGTATCTTCTCTAATTTGGTTCGAGATTATGTTTTTAGAAGGGATTTCTATCTTTAACGTTTTCGTGCATGATAATCTTCTAATTCTCGTGGGCTGTTGTTTTTGGCTTCTTCCAGAGCCTTGAGGATTTTTGTGCAGGAGAGAGAGAGAGAGAGAGAGAGAGAGAGAGAGAGAGAGAGAGAGAGAGAGAGATTTTGAGATTCAAGTCGGCCGTCCTTAGATAGGAAACGCCGGACAGAGAACGTGATTTATGCCCTTTGGGAGCCGTTTGGTAGAACCCAGAGTGGACAAGATTTAGAAGAGGCATACCCGGGATAGCCGCAACGTCGAGCGTGGTGGTTGGGTGGACGGGCATCGGAGAAAGGCCCTATTGGCTAGATCTTTTTATTGGTGATTCTCTCTCTGATTTTGAGATTTTGTATTGACGAATATTATTGTTACTTTGGATTTGTAAATGATTATGGTTTATTGAAAATCTCTTCGTTTTCTAAAGTATGATGTGATTTTTCTATAAGTTTTGAGAAATTTTGTGCTTAGATCATGGAGCACAATATGGGTACGTTTCATAGGGTCAAAAGGGAGTCAGTTGTGCATCTAGGGGATCAGCTGGTGAGGTAAAAGGCTTGTTATAATCTTTTTGGATTCAAGGTAAGTAGTTTTAGGTTAAGTCTAATAGTCAAGAGACTGACAAAAGTCAGCAATCAAATGGTCGATTTTGTAGGCTAATTAGTCATCTGAGAGTCAGCCTGCAGACAGCAAAGAGTCTTTAGTGTCATATCTCTATGAAACTAGAGCAACCTATGGGTTAGGGAGAGACGGCGAACAAATAAGGGAGTTCATGTTTTAGTGAAGGCAGCTGAGTCGGTTGGGTCGCCTCAGTCAGTTGAATTAGAATCTATCAAGATCAGTCAGATTGGTGTCAGCAGAAGGTCCACGAAGCATAAGGAAGGTGATTAGTGAGGTTCTGGGATTGAAGGTTTGAGGTTAGGTGAACCTAGAGGACAATAAGAGAGCTAGGAGGACCCATATCGAATCGGATTCTGTGTCAGTGTTCCGGTTCAGTTTACAACAACCATCTAGGTCAGACTAGTGTGCAAGGAGTCAGCAAAGGAATGCTGAAAGTTCTGTGAAGTTCCAAGGCAAGTATTTGAAGTTTGTTGATGTTAGAAGACAATCTGGGAGTCAGTCGGACACGTTTCTGTTTGAGATCAGCTATAGCCATCCGTTCTAGACTACAGTTAAAATTTTATCAACTGTGTGTCGGTTGGGAAGGTTTTAGGTCAACTGCTTGTCAAAGGAAGTCAACTGAGGCATTTAGGCTGAAGATCAAAGGTGTTGGGAGTTAGATCTGACTTGGGAGGACAGTTAGAGGTATCAGCCTAACAGGATTGAAGGGAGTTAAGGTGTTCGTTTGTGTCAGCTAGAGGTCAAAGGATAGGTTCCTAGCTGATTGGTGCCTTTCGAGCTAGGATCTTTGTGTCCCCTAGTTCTAATCCTTATACATTTTCTTCTTGTGTGCCTACTGGTGGTGGTGTAGACGCCATCACCCAACCACCACACATGCTTTGGTACCCCCAGTGAGGAACATAAAGCTATTTTTTAAGGCTTTGATTTTCAGGTTGAAAACCACTTACAGATCAACTCAAGACCTATGGCTAATTTTGCATATGATGTTTTCAGAGGTGAGAAAGGGAAATATGTCACTCAGTTCTTGAGGAGGGTTGAATTGGTAGCATTGAGAAACAATAGGAATGATGATGCGTATAAAGCTCGAATGATTGGATTACTTTGGAAAGAGCGACCAAGGAATGGTATGAAGATGTGTTAACAGAAGAGTAGAGCGGTAATTGGACCCACTTGAAAAATGCATTAAGAAGAAATTACGGGAGGTCTAATAATCCCAAGGACCTTTGGAAGGAACTTAATAGGCTGTACCAAGGGAAAGAAGAAGAGATTGTTGCTTTTGTAAACAGGTTTGAAGGAGTATGTAGGATAATTATGAGGATATTAGGAGAAAATTGAATACCACCTGATTTCTTAAAGAAGCATAAGTTTATAGGACTATTGCATGGGGTTATTAAGGATAAGGTGAAACTCAAACACCTTGATACCTAAGCGGAGGCAATTAGGTTGGCAAAACAGAGCAATGGAAGAAGAAGATGAGGAAGCGGGAGATGGCAAGAAAGGAGAGGAAAGCAAGCAGGCCTTGATGGTAACCTTGCCAATGAATTGGCATGTGCAGAGGGAAACGTATTGCTGTGTTGGAGGTTCTTGGAGTTGATTGGAATCAAGTGCAACCCCAAGGTTAGTGTGATAACGTGAATATGATTAGAGCTATCATGGAAGAAGTTAACTGTTCTGATGAAGTTGATGATGGAAATGGAGCTGTAGATGACGTTAGATGTGGGGTATGTGGGTATCTAGCTAGATGATTGTGATATGTTTGGCTGTGGTCTGCGTAATGCAAAACATTTGAAGAATATGCAAGAAAAACTATACATAATCCATCAAGGTGGACTGTATTATCCTTAGTCATACATATAAAGGCTAGGTAGGCAATTGCCAGTATTCCAAATTGCTTTCATCTTCTGAAAGACCCAATCTGTGGCATTAGCAAATACATTCCACCCCAATGGGTAACTCAGATGTCTAACAATATTTTTGGTGGAAAATCTGTCCAAGCCATAATAAATTGTGCCAATCCAATGTTATAAGTAGTAGTAATTTAGATTTGAGAAAATTAATGAACAATCCTATAGCTTCACCAAACGTTTGGAGAGTCGTCATAAGGAGTGTCTTTGGGAGAGAAAAAGGAATCATCAACAAAAGCTTGCACCACTAAATTATGGCCATTTGTCAGGCCTTGCCCTATAAGTTGTATAAGCATTATGATACCCTTCTTATAAGGGCAGGTGATCGATCAACTATCAAGTACATCCATGTGATTTATTGCATTGCACCAAGTAACTCTTTCAGCTACAATCATGTGTGAATTGCCACAAGTATTATCATCTCTTGCCAAATAGTCTCCACATATGAGAGCATTCATCAACCAAGGGTAATGCTGCAAGTGCGACCACATTCTAGCTCTTTAAGCAAACATTGTGGAAGCATAAACAGATGCAAACTCATAAGTCTCACCATTGAGTATGCACTGTACAAAGAATAACATGCATACTCATAAGTCTCACCATTGAGTATGCACTGTACAAAGAATAACATGCCTTCCAAATCATCAATTGCAATTCTTGTTTGACAAAACAACACACACCAAAGAGAGTAGAACAACCAACATAACATATATAGTAACAACCAGCATAATGTATATAGTATCCATGAAAGAGACCAGTCCGACCAGCCATAGCATGTTTTATATTCTTGAAGACATACTATGTCTGACTTCATTCTATGTACATAGTCCCAAACCAACCTCCATTTATTCAAATTGCTTAAACCATGTACATTATATGACATGCATTTAAGAGGTGCTTTCATACTCGTTTTATTGAGAGGTGCAAGCTCTGCTTGCATATTTTGCTGCATATTCTGTAAAATTTGCATTCCACCTTGAACTACTGCAGCCCAAAGCTTTCTTGTATCAACTTCTCTTGATGAGCAAGAAAATATTCGGTCCACATTCTGGACCATATAGGTCAGGTCTGACCAAAATATCCTTTCTAGAGTTTGGGGTCTACCAACCCTCCGAACCTATCACATTCTTGTCCTTGTTTGCTGCGTTTTTCACAATATGTTCAATTCTAGTAGGCATATGAACTGGTTGCCTCTCTCTCTCCCCCCCAATATACACACATACACGAGTGTGCATGCGGGCACACAACCCTGAAACTGATTGCCCAGTCTACTGCTTCCCACACAAGGGCTCTACTCCACACATTGCCTTTCCAGGACTCTCCTAAGGCTCTCACGGTGCTTACCAAAATATAAACTCTGAGTGCCTAAACCTCCACAGCTCTCTGCAATAGGCTGGTTTTGGGTCCTCATAGGGATATTGGTCACGCTCTCTGTCATGTCCTATACGATGTTTGCAGGGACAGAATTCACAGAAGCAGCCTCTTCACATGCAGATTCCCTTTTTCACCTCCTCGACTCGTCCTTTTTAACTTCCACTTTTCTTATAACCCAACTGTCTAAGGCTAAGTACACCTTCATCCACTAAGGTCTATCTACTACCAAATGCATAAAATCCAGTACCTTAAGTGAACCATACACACTCATCACAATGCTTTGATACTCTCCCTTCCCGAACGACTCCATCTTTGGACAAACCATTTTGTGTACAACCATAGGAACACGTTAAAAAACCCCCCTCTTCAAAACTCACGCTCAACAACAGAACCCTTCATATGCAAACCACTCTCTCTTCTTCTTTTTGACCAATAATTATATATATAGAACCCTTCATATGCAAACTACGCTTATCCAGGTGCTCTCTGTACACGTACCGAAGCTGTCCTCAAAGCTCCAATGTATTGAACCATGACTAGAGCTCTGGTTAGCTCTCTCACGGGCATACAAAGCCATGAAATCATCCAAAATGATATCGTAAGTAGCATTAATCATGGAGACCACACCCATCTCTACAAGAATAGGCACATTGGTAAGAGCTCTACATACACACAGTGGAGTGTGCATAAAACAGCACAGCTGGTGGTGACATTTAAAAACACAGTAACATAAGCTTTGATGCACATTTGAGAGAATAACGCTGCAATTGTATTGCTGCTTTTTTTATTGGAGACCACACCCGTCTCTGCAAGACTAGGCACATTGGTCATATCCACACAAGAGCTCTACACACACTCGAAGAGAGAGAGAGAGAGAGAGAGAGAGAGAGAGAGAGAGAGTTATGCATCTGTTCATGAGTTGTCCAGTGGCCCGTCAGATTTGGTCTTTTGTCTCTCGCATTTGGGAGGCAGTAGAGAGGTCTACTGTTTCGGCTCATCAGTGGATATTTGGGATTTGTCCTCAAGTCATTACTTCAGACAGTCACCTTGTGATATTCCATTTCCTTAGATGGACAGGACTTTGGCATATTTGGACTACACGGAATGGGTTCATTTTTGATTCCTTGTCTGGAATACATGGGCACATTCTACATATCCGCGGTTTGCTACTTTGGCAGTTTTCTTCTCTTCTCTCAGCTCAGCTACTGGATGCAGATGTTATTTCGTTATGGTCTACGGCGGCTCGGCTAGCTCATCTTTGATGCTTTTATCTAGGATGCTTATTTGGCTAGGAGGCTTTCTTATTAGTGTACAGGTTTGCATGGTCATGATCCTTTAGAGGATCTTTTGTGGGGGTTTTGTTTGGGGCCATAGGTTCTGTGTGAGCCATGTGGCTGATGTACATTTTACATATAATATAAAACACCATTTCACGAAAAAAAAAAGAGAGAATTGTTTGGAGTGTGCATAGAACAGCACAGCTGGTGGTGACATTTAAAAACACAGTAACATAAGCTTTGATGCACATTTGAGAAAATAACGCTGCAATTGTACAGCTGCTTTTTTTTATTACATCTGACTTCTTCCGTGCCTTCCTGTACACTCTCATCTGCATCTCCAAAAGAGACCCGTGACAAAGATAAACGAGCCCTACAAACCTACCAAAATTGGAACCGACTAAATGATGAAGATGCGTCTCTTCAGTGATCAATTCAGCTGGAGCTTGTTGCAGCCTTTCTATTATACAACCGATAGAGCAAGGTGGATTTGGTCATGTGCGGCTCCATTTCAAGGACAGCTATCAGATCATTAACAGTAATACAGCATTCCTTTTTCCAAGCTAATGCTCTTAAAGCTGTGGGCACGGAACCTGAACCAACAGTGTAGCTATGAGTAACTTGTCCAAGTACACACGTCCAAACAATAGCTTTACTACAGCATCGTGTTTTTAGTTTTAGTGCAAGGGATCACACACCAATTACAAAAATAGTCAAAGAAGCATTCGAAACAAACCAGGTGGTCTGCCAGAATCCCCAGCTGCTACTGTTGGCATCCCCAAGTCTGACTTCTTTTGTTTACTCACTAATCGCACAGCTCCATTCTCTTTGGCATATATCAGTTCCTGCTCTTGGGTGCCAGTAGCGCATAAAGATTTGCTTGTCTTGTTAGCAGCCAGACCCTCCGATCCTCCTGCAAGCAAATTAATACCACTACTTGATTCGTATAAAACAGAGCAAATCAATACCTACTCAGAACATGATTAAAAAAATACCTGCTTGGCTTTCGCGCTTCAATCGTGCTTGTTCTGCCATTATTTGCCACTTGATGAGCATTTCTTCTGTTCCAGCAGCCCGCCTTGCAGCTATTTTTTCAGCAGCTACTCTGGCCTTCGCATCCTCCTTGCGTGCCTGTCATACCAAAATTAATTATAAGCTTCAACCCCTGATAACACAACCACAATAAAAAATTCTGCTAATTGTCAAGTCATGCGACCAACATATACGTATGTTTACACACCTTCTTCTGAGCTTTGGGCTGTAACTCTGATTTGTCCTCGATCATTTTCTGTCAATGACAATATTACCTCTTAGCACAAGCTAGGCATATACTCAAAAACTTCGAGACCAACCCCCACAGTTGGGCACAATGCTTTTTTCAATGACACATGAGCATAGCATTGATTCTTTGCGTAAAGCCATGCTAAAGGCCATGATCATCCTTGTGAGGCTTCTTGTTCACACTTGCAACCCTCTTCAAATGCCAACTTGCAGTGCTTTAACTCACCCATTTACCTGACTTCTAGAAAGTACACTGTACAAAAGATTCTCCTCTGTAACTATCGATAATCAGCTGTTTAATTTTGTGACAGTTAGGGGAAAGGGGTACTTGGTGAGCAGGGCGGTTAAAGCCACAGTGTGTAAGAGGTGGCCCATCTAGTAGACGGGTAACACTATCTCCCGAGAAAAGTGTGTTCACGTTCTTTAATGAAATACAATCTCTTAGTTAGGATGCAAAATACACACTTCCACCATACTCCTACACTTCAGGGTCCATGCATGACATTGGCAACACCCATGGAAAAAAAAACGTGTTTCATGGGTTAAAAACAAGCGAAACATTTCTAGCACGAAATACTTCAAAAACAACTAGAACCATCCTATTTTTTTTTTTTTTTTTTTAAACTAAACATTTTTTTTGCTTTTTTTGGGTTTTTTCTTTTCGCTGCCCATTACACATGTTGCTCCGACAACTTTTGTCAAACATCTGAAGTCCAGGTCGGGCAAACAAACCAAGACCTGCTAAGACGTTTACAAGCATTGTGCAGCTTCTGTAGGGCGCTGGTGACAATGGTAGTTTGTCGATGGCTGAAGTGGGGCGTGAAATGTGTGGTAGGTGTGGTATGGGCTGATTCGGCACATCATAAAGATGCCATAAGGCTTCCCGCCTTAGAGGATCTGTCATGGGCATGGGTAGATTCTTTTCTTCAAGAATGCGCCTTGCACCCGAGTTTTCTTCACGCAAGAAGAGTTTGTACAACTCAGCCTTGCATTTGCATAAAAACGCATGCTTCTTCCCACAGGTAAGGCAGCGAAAGGATCTCTGCATCTCAGGTATACCCGCACATGCACGCTCCTGCAGGAGGTGAAGCCATGTGTTCTCAAACCACCCATTTTCCGGCCATGAGCCCAAGGTGGCTTGGTGATAGAACAAGCGGTGTGAGGGGAACTCACTTGCGCTGATTCATGAATGATAGAAGAGAGCCGTGATGTGAGGGTGGAGATGGGCGATGTGAGGTGGTCAGAAGTAAGGCGAGATACATGATCCTCATAAACAGAGTCTAGGACGTTGTGGAAGTGAACGCTGGTGAAAGTGTTTTATTTTGTATTTTTTACTTTTGTGTGTGTGTGTGTGTGTGTGTGTGTGTGTGTGTGTGTGTGTTGGGGGTGTGTGTCCAAAATGAGTGGCAAAGATGTGCAAGAAATAGTCAAAGCGAGGTATGTGTGATCAAGACCAATAGGTGCTGGCGGGATGGTGACTTCCCGCCCCCAACCCCGCCACTTTTTCCAGCACTTCACAGATTCGGTGGAAACTATCATCGTGGCTTCGCCAGCGCTAGCCCTTTCCCCTGAGTGTCCACCATAGGTTGATGGGATGCCCAGTGCATCACTCCTTCACTCCTTCTCCCGTGTTTCCAGATCCAGGTGCTCTACCATGCTAATTGAGTAGATCCTCTCCACATCTGACGGTCCTCCAGCACGCCTGCCCCACCCCGCAGGACTGCAATCTTCTCTTTCCATGGGACTGTAAGTAGAGAGATAAGATGGAAGCTCAAGCCATGACAATGGTGCACAAGGGGAGAGAAATGAAATGAAATGAAATGAAATGTTATGGAGAGAGATTGCACAGCACAATGATGAATGAATTATGATAATACTTCCACCATGTACATTGCTTTTATAGGCATCAAGCCTCATCTTTTGACCTAGACCTTAATAAGGGCTGTTCACACCCAGCCAATGAGGTGTTACCCCAAGTGGTGAAGGTGTTTGCCTATGACCAGGAGGTCTTGGGTTCAAAACCCCACAAGGTGCTGTGAGGGCAAAAGAGACCAAATATATGAAAGATCAAAGTAAAACACACAGCATGCAATGGTGATATGTATATAAAGGATGAAGTCCAGTATAGGAGTTCTATGTGAGACTCCGAATGAGCAGAGAAGGCTGCTCATTCGGATAAATACCCTTTTTGGGTATATTTTCACACACCCCCTCTCAGACCAAAAAGGGACATGTTTTTATAACATTTATCTTTGCCCGACTGCTCATGCTGGCCGACCAGCTCCTTGCCCTCATATAAATATGAGGCGTCTCTTAATCCTCTCCATCAACCAACATCGACTGGGCACCAACTCTCATCAGCGTTTGACCCCCTTTCTGTTGGATTGATCGCGGACAGCACCACAGCGTGCTTCAGTACCATCTGTTGGCGTTGGAACAGGCCGCCTACAAACAGGCGAAACCTATCACTACTGCTGCTGAACTGAACGTGTTCTCCTGCAGTTCTTCTTCAGCGTTTTTCACATATTGCTGTTGTTGGTCCATGGTGCATACATCTGCGTTTTTCACCACAGCACACTCTTGTGTTTTTCCATCAATAGCTATTAGCTCATAAGCGCTTACATCAGTGCTTACATCTCAGCTCTACTTCAGAGATACATCGGTGCTCGCTTCTAGGCGCTCACATCAGGCTTACTTCGGGATTGATGTCTGCGTTTTTTGGGATAGCATCCTTCTCTGCTCATTCGGAGTCTCACATAGAACTCCTGTACTGGACTTCATCCTTTATATACATATCACCATTGCATGCTGTGTGTTTTACTCTGATCTTTCATATATTTGGTCCTTCTCTGCTCATTCGGAGTCTCACATAGAACTCCTGTACTGGACTTCATCCTTTATATACATATCACCATTGCATGCTGTGTGTTTTACTCTGATCTTTCATATATTTGGTCCTTTGGTCTCTTTTGCCCTCACATGGTATCAGAGCAGCAGCAGTATTGACGGGTTTCGCCAGTTTGTAGGCGGCCTGTTCCAACGCCAACAGATGGTACTGAAGCACGCTGTGGTGCAGTCCGTGATCAATCCAGCAGAAAGGGGGTGAAACGCTGATAAGAGTTGGCGCCCAATCAATGTTGGTTGATGGAGAGGATTAAGAGGCGCCTCATTTTTATATGAGGGCAAGGAGCTGGTCGGCCAGCATGAGCAATCAGGCAAAGACAAATGTTATAAAAACGTGGCCCTTTTTGGGTATATTTTCACACAGGTGCTTCCTTGGCGGCATCACCTACAAGGCCTTGGGGAGGGGGGGGGGGGGGGGGGGGGTCGCACCCTAAGGGGGTGTTCACACCAATGGACACACTACTTGTCATGACCCAACACAAAATGAAAGAAAGAATTCTTTGTATCCTTTGTAATAATTATACTTTCTTCTATGTTTTCCTTTGAATTTAGATAAGCAAGAAAATCCATTCATTTGGATAGATTCGTGCATAGGAGCTAGCTACTGGTGAGTGGCCATAGGTTATGGTGGTCCACGCAGTGGACTAGAACATGGATAGTACACACTTCCACCTATATGACTTGATTGGGCGCCTATGGTCGGAACTCAAGCATACCAAGGTCAAGCTCGCACATAGAAAGGATTGATGCCTGGGAGTGTGGGCTAGATCCGCCAGAACAGACAATTACAATCCATAAGATGGCATGACCAATTAAAGTCTATGTTAGAGTGATTGCTTGATTTTCATTTTACATGAGTTAGATGTATCAGATTGAAAAAACCATTACTATTTTGTGAATGTGGACGGAAAGAGCTTTCATTTGACTCCCATATTGGGTGTCCCTAAAATCTAGGGCCGGGCCCTTAAAAAATAGGGACCTCGGTTTGCCCTAAGAAGGCTAACCCTAAAAAATAGAGATTTTCTAAAATTTAGGAATCACTTACTATATTTAGTAATTTTTGCATCCTAACTGTGCTTGCTAAATTTGGAGGTTTCTTATTTTGGCAGTTGACACCTCACCCACAGAAAGTTCTAGAAGAATGGACAAGTGTCCCAATACTTGTCACTTGAGCTCCAAGAATGGACAAGTATCCCAACACTTGTCACTTGAGTTTCCAAGTGTCCCTCCACTTGTCCCACCTTCTAACATGTGGCCTGACACTTGTCTTTTTCAGCCTTACTTTCCCTCTTAAGCCTTGAAACTCTCGTTTCCTATAAATACAACCCTTTTCCTCTCATTCTACACACAACTCCCTTGTTGTAAATCAATCCCTACTCACCCTAAAGCAACCCACACCACTTGGTACAACCCCGACCTCTCCATCAACGCTTCCACATGATGTAACTACTCCATCTTCCACCTTTTCCCATGCTGTCCATTATTGCAGCAAGTCTGTAAAGCAAGTCTGTAAATGAGGTTTCAACTCTCTTATTACTCCAATTTCAGCTCTCTTTTCCCTTCATCTTTGGATCAAGTACAAAGTTGCAACCATTGTACAGCTCTACATCAACAAGAAGGCTGATTACTCTCTCCCATTCGGGCTTCTCACTATCTATGTATTGTAAGAAAATGCATTTGCATACTTGCTTGTTTTTGTATGTTCATTGGCATAGAATTTTCATGGTCTGTAAGAGTGAAGATTACTTTTTCTTCACTCTTAGGTTGACTGTACCTGAACTCAATCCTAAAGTACTTGGATTGAGTAGAAATAAATGCCCATCTTGGGGAGGGTTGCCCATCTTCACCACCCTTTCATTACAGTCTAGATTGTCTATTTTTGGATCTCACCCGCTCAGAGGAAAACCGCGTGATCAGGATGGATATCATCAGAGTGGACACAGAGAGGACATGGGCTAGTACCCTTGAGTCCTTAGGCACGAAAATGGCTCATTACAAGAGCCATTTTCTACACCTCTCACCAAATGATTTTCACCCGCCCGGTGTACATGGATGTTACACCTATCACATGGGATACGTTGTGCCATTGGACAGATCTAGACCTCATCACACCAACTGCGGATTGAGACAGGGTGATATGTGCATCAGATCTTGGATGATCGCATTTGTCAGCTATGCTACCAGGAGGGAGAGACAGAGGAGCACTACATTTGCCGATGTACAGTCTATTATGAGATGCGAGGGAGATATCACTGCCTCTTCCGAGAGGGTTTTGGGCCGTTACGCAAGGTCATGGAGTTTGAGGATTAGAGATGCCTGGGACTGTTCCTACTTGAGCTCAGGAGACACAGATGTACTCTCAGTTTTGGTGTCATAGGCCATTATGGCCTCTTAGAGACGTTAATATATCATTTCATTTCTCTCTCTCTCTCTCTCTCTCTCTCTCTCTCTCTCTCTCTCTCTCTCTCTCCCCCGTTGTCCATCTCTCCTGCTACTCACATACGGACCTGTGCACCTATTGCCCACCTGCTCACCCTAGTTGTAGGGTAGGGTTGTAACCCACCTCCAAGCAGGTAAGGGCTTGCACCTCATGGGGGTGGAGTTCGTGAAGAGCAACCTCTCAAACAGTCCAGCAGTTTGACATGGCCAGCAAGAAAACCTTCTCCGAAACCCTTATCTCCCCTCCTACCAAACCCAATGAAAAACCATCACCATGGGAGCGGTACCTCCTGAGCATGATTCAACATCTTCAGCAAACAAATTCAGCCTTGCAAAATGAACTACATCAGACAAAACAACATCTTTCAACCCTGGAGAAAAAGATTAAGGAACAACACGAAAAAGAAAACAGGGAGGAAATCACACAGGTAAATTTACTTGATCCACAGCCTAAAGAAATTTTCATTAAAGAAGTAATATCACAGATTAATGAAGAGAACGAGCAGCAATGGATTGCAAAAGAAATTAGGGTGGGTGGTTTGACAGAGGGTTGGGAATAGGTGGAGGTATTGGAGGACGAGGAGATTGCGAATGATACTTATGTCCCGGAATGCGAGATTCTACAAAGAAAGCTATGCAGAGCTATCCCTTTCATCGACATTGGAGATCCCTCAGTGGCAATCAAAGGAAAACATGTGGTTTTGAGGTACGCAGATATGAAAGACAAAATTAAAGTCATGAAGCAAACAAGGTCACTTAAGGGAACGAAGGTGTGGATGGCGGATGAACTCACAGCCACACAACTAAAAAACAAGAAACAAGAACTCAATAAAGTATAGGAAGCAAGGAAACAAGGAAAATGGGCAGTCTACCGTAGAGGTAGAGCTGTTATTGCAGATTTCAGGACAACCAAACATGGTAGTAATGAAGAGTAGCTGCTAGAGAAATCCTTCATGTTATCTAGGATTCTCCTACGGTCATGTAGGGAATTTGAACTATTTTTAGTTTTATCTCTATTTTCATTTTGTTGCTCCCGAAGTGGAATGTAATCACATGGATGTATCTGATTAGTCCTATAGGTTAGATGTGGCCTCTAAAGGACGTTAATATAGTTTTCTTTCTTTCTTTCTTTCTCTCTCTTTCAGTATTTTCCAGTATTTTCTACTCACTATCATCTTGGAGTTTTACAGTTCTGTTCTTATAACTGTAGGACAATCAGTTTATTGTACTTTTTAGTCTCATTTAGTTGTTCTCTTTGATGAGACACCAACTTCAGATGTACTCTCTGTTTTGGTCTCATACGCCATTATGGCCTCTTAGAGACGTTAATATATCATTTCATTTCTCCCTCTCTCTTTCTCTCTCTAAACCGGCCTTGGCCTTCAAACGAAACCAAAGGACGGTGCAAAACAAACTGGGACACAAAACACTTCAACGGCTTGTAAACCGGCCTTGGTCTTCAAGCGAAACCAAAGGGCAGTGCAAAAACAAACTTGCACACAAAACACTTCAACACCTAGAAAAGGAAAACAAACAGGGGGAGCTATCCCAAAACGCAGTGGTTCCCCTTGTGGTATTTCTTTAATTGATTATACGAGCTTTGATTACAGTAAGGCTAGAAACTCAGCCGTCACAGTAGAACTCCTGAAGCCTGCAAAGACCCTGCATCATGGCTTCTTGTCCATTTGGCATCCACAAACAAGTCCAGCCATTGTTCACATCAAAGACTCCCACACATTGAGTCCTACATACAGAAGCTTTCTCCCATGATCAAGGCTACCACAACCATCCATGAACAGCATCACACCCTGACACATCCAATGCTCCTGCATTACAACGATGACTCCAAACTGTTTCCCAAAAGAGAACTCGTATCACAACACAGCATACCATATAGTGACCAGTCGACACACCTGTACCAACTCTCTCTGCCTTCCAAGGGTACTATCCATCTCAGCCATGGATTCCCCGACCCCTGTCCAATTAGCAACAAGGCTGTACAAAACATGTGTCAATTCCTGTATTCACTGCCTGTATGTGACCTATCTCTCCTGGAGAAACCAAAAACATGTTTCCTCAAGAAACCTACGACCTACTTCCACATGAAACCCTTAGGCCTGTTTCCCCTTGAAACCTTCGTCCTGTTTCCACACAAAACCATACAAAGCACCATCCAAATATAGTGCCAACAACGGCATACATCCAGTGACCTTTTTCCTCATGAAACATCTGGAAACATAGATATGTCCACAACTATAGGTCCCTCCGTTCCTTTCAAGCAGGAAGAAAACAATCTGCTCCATGAACATGCACCCATGCGAACTTGCATCACTTCCATGCCAAGAAACACATTCAAATGACCCTGTACTTGCAGACAACCAAAACAGCCCATAAACAGTCTCAAAGCAGCCCCACGCCTCCTTCCAAGAGAGAGCGAAACGTCCACGTGACTGTGCCAAAAAGAAGAGAGAGAGAGAGAGAGAGAGAGAGAGAGAGAACAGTGCTGCCGTGCTGCATCTCCTGCTGCCTTCCACGCAAGAGGAAGGGGGAAAGAGCAGTCCAGCCTTCCAGCTTACCAAGGGAGAACTTACATGCTGCAGCCTGACTCCTAGCGAGATGGAGGGAGAGAGAGCCTGCTGTTCAGCCCTGTGCGCTGCCTGCAGTCTGCTTGCCCCCTTCGAAAAGAGAGGGAAAGCGCCTCATCCTGGTTGCAGCTGCTTGCGAAGAGAGAGAGAGAGAGAGAGAGAGAGAGAGAGAGAGAGAGAGAGAGGGAAAGACCTGCAGTCCTGCGCCTCCCCTCCTGCAACCGTCTGCAGCTCACCAATAGCCAAGAGAGCCCAAGAGAATGTGTGCAGCCCCTGTGCACCTGCAGTCCAGTCCTCCGTGTGCCAAGCAAAAGAGGGAGAGAGAAAGAGCATGTGCTGCAGCTCCAGCCCGTCAGCCCCTCCAAGAGAAAACCCCCAGCAACTACAGGACTATCATGATTGGTCACACCTTGGCCAAGACTTATGGTTCGATTTTGGAGCATGAGCTTAGTAGATGGTCCGAGGAGTAGAGACTCAGAGCACCGGGGCAGGCAGGCTTCAGGAGAGGGCACTCCACACTAAATCATATCTTTATACTACGGGGGATCATTGAGGAGGGGAGAGCTCACTCGCACCGGATATACTGCTGCTTTGTGGATTTACGTAAAGCTTTAAATACCGTCCCACGGGCCACACTGATGAGGAGGCTACAGGATATGGGAGTGCCAGCAGAGATGCTTTGGGAGATCATTACACTCTATGAGTCAGTCTCACAAGCAAAGTACAGGCTCCAACAGGTGACTCAGAGATCATGCACATCACTATCGGGGTCACGCAGGGCTGCCCCTGTCATGTGCATCACAGATGCCATGGACATTCTCAGGGCTAGATCCAGAAGAGGCAAACAGATAAAGACCATGAACCAGTAGAAGATAGGTAGAACCAGAATGTAGGAGCTTCAGGTGTATCATCTGAAGTGGACGTGGAGCAGAACAAGTGGGAGCATGGAAGGAAGCAGACAGCTGAAGCGCATGATCCAGATAAGTGCAGTCGGCTGGCTGCAGAAGTGAGTCGGCTGGCTGTAGAGGTGTGTCGGCTGTAGGACAGGAGGTGTCGGCTGCCCATAACATGGTCGGCTGAACCAGCAGATAAGGGGCAGCAGCAGGTGCATCAAGGACAAGGATCAGCAGCAGTCGGGCAGCACTGAAAGGCGTGTTATGGACATGGAACTGGCCGACCAGCAGTCGGCCAGCATAAAAAGGGGTCTAAGACCCATATAAAAAGGCCCCCTTGCTCAACGTTTTATTCATTCAATCCCACTAGGGGTTTGGATCCTTAGAGGTCCCAAAGGGGACAGATTTTGGTGTTAACCACCTTTTTATGAAGGCAGCCCATGGCTGCAGATATGTACCCTTTTTGTACCATAGTATATACTGAATTTCCAGCACCTCTCTCTCTCTCTCTCTCTACTCTCTCTCTACCTGCGTTTTTGCATCAGAAGGTTTCCAAGAGTGTTTAGGGCTGAAAGAAGACTCCCCAGAGCTTCCGCATGTTACAGCCCCTTTTCTCCTACTCTATTTCGTCTATACATTGACGAGATCTCGGATTACATAGACAGACAAGGAGGACCAGGAGCACATTTAGCAGGAGTCCTGATACCGATCCTCTTGTATGCACATGATATTGTTCTTATTTCTGATTCACTAGAAGGGCTACAGAGGCATTTGGATGCATTACGGGCCTTTTGCGAGGACAAGGACCTCACTGTGAACCTTGGAAAGACCAAGGTCATGATCTTTAACACCTCCCCACTGCGGATAGGTAGATCTGCAGTACAGTTTACATACAGTGGAGAGCCTGTGGAGTATGTTACCTCATATGTATACCTTGGGATCACTTTTGTTGGACCTATGAGGAAGGCGGCCAAAGCTAGATTGATGAGGGGATATGCAGCCCTTGGCTCACTAGAGAGGCAATGCTCACAGATACAGTTTCAGGAGGCGAGGACGAAGCTTTGGCTATTTGATACTCTAGTTACACCTGCACTACTGTATGGTGCCCCCATCTAAGGTCCCAGCTTATACCACAGGAGGAGACAGAGGAGAGAGCCGGCCAAGACAGATACAAAGGAGGTATATGATGGGTGGAAGCTGATGGAGAGGCCCCTAGTGGAGATGATCTCGCACATGATTAGGAGTAAGCCATCAGTGCCACATGAGATTGTGCAGGCAGAGATGGGAGCTGCACTGATAGTGACAAAGGCTCTATTCCAGACAGTTACATACTAGCACAGGCTATGGGAGCTTCCACTAGATAGATACCCCCGGCTAGCCCTGGAGTCCTCGAGACAGCTGACACTCGAGGGAGATACAGAGTGCTGGTATGCACAAGTAGGCACTTGGTTTGGCATGCACGGCATGCAGATGGAGGCACTCCCCCCGTTCCAGTACAGCATAGAGGCCCCATTGTTTGCTCTCAACCACACAGAGCAGAAAGGGTTATCAGGAAGGACATTGTCAGAGTGGATACTCAAAGGACATGGAGTTAACCTAGTCGTCCACTGAGGACGAAGATGGCCTTCTACAAAGATCACCTCCTATGCCTGACAGAGGATGGTTTCATTGTCCGCCCACGTTACCTGGACACACACCTATCTTTTGGGGTGAGATGCACAATCCGCTAAATCTGCGCCTCGTCCCACCAGCTGAGAGTGGAGACTACCAGATATGGGCCCAGGGTGGCCGCACCAGAGAGGACAAGATATGCCAGCTCTGTCGCACAGAGCCCGAGACAGAGGATCTTTACATATGTCCATGCCCTGTATACTATGAGATTCGGGGGAGGTTCCATTGCCTCTTCCGAGCTGGGTTCCACCACTTTCTAGGATCAAGGACTTCCCGGATCAGAGATGCCTGGGACTTTTTCTTCTAGAGCTCCACAAACACAGGGATTCCTTAGTGAGATCCAGATCAGTTGTACTTGCTCGAGGACCAGCACAAAGAGCTCTCACCGACTTCTTCCATACCAGCACTCCAAGGGCCGATCCACCCACCATACCTGAACCACATGCTAGTGCAGGAGCTCGGCCCAGAGGTGTGACACTCGACAGAGCCATTGAGTTATGCAGAGCTTAACGCCCCAAACCCCATGGCCCTCGTCCACGGCCACACCACCACAAGAGGATCCGGGCCATCATCTCCCATCATCGCAAGACCTTCTCGCGCTAGCTCAGTTTTACCACCTTGAGCGCCATGCCACAGCAGCTCATGAGGGATGTATTAGGGTGATATGAGAGCTCTCTGCTCATGTACCTAGATCAGATTTTATAATTATCTTTCTTTATTACTATTTTGTACCCAAGATGATGTACTTTGGGAAATGTCATGTGCAAGACATGCACTGGCTAATCTTGAAGAGGCAACAAGATAAAGATAGATCAGAACCTGAGTTTTGGAGCATGGGTTGCTGTTTTGGCAAGGGATTTGACTGGTGTTGGACAAGGGATGATGTCAGCCAGCGCTCAAATGAGGAAAAGGACCCGTCGGCTGCAGTATCTTATGGACTTTGTCCACGAGCTGGCCAACCAACAGTCGACCGGTTCACTTGGTCATTCCAAGGCCTATAAATAGCATTAGTTGTTCATCGTTGTGACCATTCAGTCCAGCCAAGAACTGGGTCATAGACCTAGGGTTAGATTAGGTATTTTACTCAGTCACCAAAAATGAGAAATGGGAACGGAAACGTTCGAGTAATGGAAACGGGGAAACGAGTTTTTAGGGGTGGGAACGGCCGTTTCCTGTGACAATATCACTTGTGAAACGAGAAACGGCCATGGAAACGGATGGGGTCCTAAAAGGGAGAAACGCCTTTCTAGGGACTGAAACGGCCGTTTCCTGTGACTATGATTTTACTACCTTTTCAAGGCAGCCTATGGCTGCAAGATTGTACATCCTTTTTGTACCATATGAATATACTGAATACTCAGCTATCCCTCTCTCTCTTCTCTTGCGTTTTGCATCAGCATGTTCCAAGATGGTGTTTAGGGCTGAAAGAAGACTCCTAGAGCTTCCGCATGTAACAGGAGTGGTAAGGTAGGTGGAAGAAGCAGCACCCTGATATGGTAGGGTGGTCGGAGGGATTGATCCATGGGGAGTGGCATAGTAGCCAGGAGGGGAGCTCGGAGTAGGGAACTCTTGTTGTTGTTGATGCAGCTGGCAGAACCCCTTAATATAATAACAATCCTTATCTTCATGCCCACTCTTCTCACAGAAAGTGCAGTATTTCCTCTTGGGAAACTTTTGGGTGGTGTGTCCCAGAGATTGACATAGTGCATACCTGGATCATCAGGTGTCGTCATGGCAAGTTTCAGTCTGTGTGTTGTCCTACTCACTGTAACCACTACTGGGTGCGCATGGTACAGTGAAGGGCATGTAACAGTGTCTTGGAGTAATACTAGTGTTGTCCAGTATTCTTGTCACTCTTGCCAATCTTGTCATTTATGTTATGCTCCTTTCTAATCTGTCTATTTATATGTGCGCTGCGCTGTGAGCATTGAGGACTCTGGACATATTCTCCAGAGGAGAACCACCACTTAGTGTGCCGGGCAACCAACCTTGCTACAGGTACACTAAAATTTGGCAAAATTAAGCCCTAGGAAATTAATGGTCATCTATCAGCATAGGCACAAGCACATCAAAAAGACTAGTGCAATGCTCCAAGAGGCCAAAGGGCACAATACTAAGTCTTAAGCCATTGTAAAGTATTAACAAGGTGATAAGCGTACCTCCTGCTGCTCATTGCAATGATCCCCAGCCTGTTTTTGGCCTGCCATCTCTTTGGCTTCCAGAGCTTCTTTGGCCTTTTTTTTCAACATAAAGATTTTTCGCCCAACATCTGAAGTCACAAGAAGTTTTTGTTTTCCTTTCTCCAGATCACGGCGCTGCCATCAAAACAGAGAGCCTTAAGTGTAGATTCAGACATAACACTCATAATGGGATCACTTAGAGAAGTTCCAAACTCTTAACCTGTTTGGAAAACTTGATGAGCTTATACAAGATGCTCCGGAACCATTCTTCTATTGACTGCAGCTTGTAACTGCCTGTTGTTAGCTCTTTGAGATCTAGCAAACTTTTAGCATACCCAATAGTGCAAATTTGATGAAGCCTACCAAGGATAAGCAGAGTTCCACATCTTCACTCACATGTAGAATACCACAATTCTTGGCTGCCATTGGACACGAGTGGTATTTATAAAATCACATGTTCCATTCTACCAAAAGTCCAAAACAAAGCTCGACTATTACCTAGCCAGATTAATTTATCATGAAGATTCTTTTTTTCAAGGAACAGCCTGCGCTCTTCTTCCTGCCGAAACCTTTTCAGTGTTTCTGAGGTATGGCTTCTCTCCGAAGGTTCTGCCAATAACTGTTCCTCTTCCTCCTGCAATATATAAACAACATTTTCAACTAGTAGCAAACACGGCTGCGAGCACTAACAGGAAAATGCTTGCAAAGGTTATCAAATCTGTGTGACAAAGAGACTTACCCCCAGATTTACACCACTTACAGCCATAACATCATTCATCTGATCAAAACTTTGATCCAAAGAATCTCCGTTCCGCTTCTGCTTTTTGCTGCAGCTCAACAAACATTGTATTTCTGTTCATAGTTTACTCAATGTCTGAAGCATTTTGAGCTGATACTGTACTTTAGATTTTGCAGGTGTCACTAAACCAAAAACAAAGCTTGCTTAAGGCACCCCCAAAAAAGCAAGCTTGACTAAAATTCAGAAAGCCAGGCCCTACACAATTCCATGCACAGAGTTATTAACGAAACGGAGGCTTAATGAGTTGGTAACGTGGTCCGCAATAATTAGCTTTTCGAAACAACAAAAATATCTGATAATTCAGTTGCCCAAATTGGCAATTCCTGCTGCTGCATCTTGGGCTCCTCTAAATTCATATGTAACATGTGACTTGAGACGGCTTATGTTCCATGCTATGGTTGAGACTTCCTACCTGGCAAAGTCGAGTGGCTCTGGCTTGACTACAATTACCTTAATAGCCAGGATACCAAAGAATCAAGATGCATTGGCAAATACTAAACTCTTCCCCTCCGGTGTCTAAGAATCAGCACCAAATCCTGAACTAATTAAATCACCAGCAATTAAAGCAAACTATGATATATACATTGTCAAAGAAATGGATAGCTTAATCATATTGCTAGCTTGTTTCAACGAGAAACCATCCACTTTCTCAAGGCCATAATTGTGGTATCTTTGCAAGAAATGATCTTGCCAGTCCACACCCCATATTGCTTTGATAAAAGCTACATTCTGTTTCCAAAAAAGACTTTCCTCAAAAAAGAAAAGAGCCCTCACAGTGATGGAACTGCTGCAATGACCGAAGAGAGCCAAAACAAATTGTCATGACATGAATTGATTTTAAAACTGATGATGTAGAAAGAACCAAATAAACAGGACTAGAACCTACAGGCATTGTTATAGGTTTCAATATTATATATATATATATATATATACCTAGATGAATCCAGGAACATGCCCAAATTCACCTTTTAGGAATGTGCATGCTATATACTTCTGAACATAAATCACTGCACAATATGTGCCTTTCCCCATCTCTCGTTTAGCCTGCATGTGGCTTATGAGAGGAAAGTTAGATATCTGTGACCACTCCCTAAAGGAGGCCTACAGATCGGAAGACAATATACACATATTTAGAACACTTAATCTAATTATTATTAATCAATGGAAACAACACCAGCAACACAAACACTGGAAATACTGAAAAATACAAATGACACCAGCACTGGGGCCGGAAAGGGCCAGCCCCCCCCTCAATACTTATTGTATTTCTTAGAGTATTTATATTTGTACAAGTGACATGGGCCTGAAAGGCCAGATTCCCCCACTAGGGAGTGCAAACAACCAAACAAATCTGGTTCAAACCGATGAAGAAAGTGTTGGTCGTTGTAGCCTTAAATCACAGGCTCATTCCCACCTTCACTGGGTGTACACTTGCCTTTCACTAGTCTTCCAGGACCATGCACAAACAGATAGCAGTGTACACCGCAGAGGGAACGTTTCCGGTTCTCCCAATTAAGCTTTGTACTTGGCTTTTCCTCATACCCTCTTGACCTTCACTGGCTCCTCTATAAATGAGGACGCGGTCAGGGAAGTCATGGGAGAAACCTCTTCCCAATGATCTTCTAGAGTGTATGGAACTAGAGAAGAAACTTACCTACACAACGCTTGAAATAACAGCATTTAACTTGAATTATTATCTGAATTTGAGATAAAATATTGAAATAAATACCTAGCATGGATTTTAATTCAAATCTCAGTAGTGAAGACCATTTCCCTTGTTTTGTACTCCAAAATGGAAGCTTCAGCTACTGTAAACAAAGCAACCAGCCGGTACACAAGGCAAGTACAGCAAGTACATATGGGCAGCCAGCAGGTACACGTGGGCAGCCAACAGTTGCAGCAACTGGTCAAGTACACATGGGCAGCCAGCAAGTACTTGTCAGGTACACGTGGGCAGCCAGCAGGTACTCATGGGCAACCAACAGGTACACAAGGTAGTAAATGAGCAGGTACTACATGTGGTACAGCAGGTACACAAGGAAGTAAATGAGCAGGTACTGCAAGTGGTACAGCAGGTACACAAGGCAGCAAGTAGGTGATTGTATCCAGGCGTAGAGGAGGCGTGAAGGAGCAGGTACACAAGCGTGGCAGAGGTGGGCGCATCCAGACATGGAGAGGGAACCCGATTGCAACCAGGCGTGGAGAAGGCAAGAGATGCCACCAACCCACACGTGGCTTCTTTCCAAAAGAGTTCCATGCAAGGATTTTATTTAAGGGTTATTAAAACCTTATTCAACTTATTATCTTTGGGCCCCTCCCTCATAAGAAAATGTCCACCCCCTATTTAAAATGGGTGTGAACACTATACCTTATAAACATTAAGGTTCACTCTAGTTTAAGGCCAAAACGAAATATACTTACCACCTGTTCACACACCACACCACCAAGTCAGCAAACAGCACTCCACGGTACATTGGGGGCGTCCCCGTCGTCCAGTATACTGGCACGGCATATCGGGCAGACATATGCAAATAAGTCATACAAAAACAAATTTATGCATGCAGGCATAAATGCATGTGCACAAATAATGGACGAAAACTCCCTTTCATGAAACTTGTACAAGAGGTTCCTCTTGGGCACAAAACTGGCTCGACAGATATAAATAAATATGTCCTGGTCTTCCTATGGAGTGACAATCCCATAGGTAAGACACCATCCTGGCCATACACGGGTGGCACCAACACGCTCCCGTCCATACAGCACGAAGCAAATCACACACGGGTGGCACGAAGTTGGTTCCCGTCTATGTGACGCAGCACTGGTCACACACGGGTGGTGGCACTGATCTAGCTCCCGTTCATGTGACACCATAAAATTGGCCCTTTCACATGGGACACTGGCCTAGCCCCATATGAACATGGCACAAATATGGCCGCTCTATGGAGTGACAGTCCCATAGAAGTGGCTCCAGAAATGGAGATGGACCAAATGGTGACAGTATCCTTGGCTCACACTTGATGATCAAGAGCCTTGGACACATTCCGGAGAATCCGAAAAGTGTGTTGCTCCTAGTCAATGTTTGAATGGAGCTTATGAAACCAAATCTACTCCTACAAGAGGTACAACCATGAAATCCCGCACAAATTATGTGCCCTCAATGACTTATTTAGCACTGCAAGCCACAAACTTGATACTCGTGGTCATACCTATGCTAAATCCCTCTACCTACTTGTCTACCAAAGTCAATGGAAAATGGGCCCGCCAAGCGGTCTGCACATTAGCATATGCCATAACATGACACAAGGCACAGGGAGCAACACTCTCAACAAAATTCCTCCTCGTGATAAAAGAAGCACGCACGACACCTATCTATCCTTTTCACCCCCGCTAGTGTTACAAGGGCCCTGTTAAAGCTGCACAATGGCCAAGTTCAAGATCAATACTTTGAATAAGTTCATTCTCTACTCTCTGCACACACTCTGATGGTCTACAGGGTTAGCGTTGATTAATCATCATTAAGCATGCTTCCATAATTAGCATGTTACATAGGACAAGCCAAGCCAAAAATGGCAAGGCCAAAACTAGCAGGGGAGCCTCATCACCCCCCCTTCCCCTGTTAAGCTCGTAGTGAAGAGGAGGTCCAAGCAATGCTTCTATGACTCTACCAAGTATACTGGCAAGTTCTGCCCAAACCGCCTGAAGAAGCAAATTGGTGAGGGCAAGGAGAAAGAAGGTTCCTCAGCACACATTTCTCATGATTACAACTTCAGCAACATCCCTGAGCACAACACAGCTGCCTTTCTTGTGACTAGGTCAGGCCGTATCTCCATTGCTGACAGTGTGATGTACCAGGGCACCAACCAGTGTCCATCTTGTTTGATGGTGGAGCATCCAATTGGGAAGTTGCGGAATCATGTGTTCAAAGTGACACATTCAGAACACGTGAATGTCACTCCAATGGCTGTTTGATCGTCAAGGGATGGTATTCTTCTGCGAACACAAGCTGGCATTTCAGGCTACCGGCAGGGGCCAGCAGCTGGAGATTTCTGGAAAAATCTTCTCTCGCATTCCTCTGACTAGTGTGCCCACCATCTTGATAATTTGGCTGGTCTTCTGTCAGCTCAGAATAGAGATGCCTCAGGTTTAAGGCCTGGGCAGGGAGACAAGTCATGGCAGTCTGTTGGGCATAGGTTGGGCAGCATTTGTGAACAAAGGGGGCAAAGCATTAAAAATCAAACCTTGGCACATGTAAAGATCAATACTTGTTATGAGTACAAGCATGTCGTGAGCGGCCCAACCAGCTTGTAAAACGCATCTATGAGAGGTGTGTCACACATCCGCACTTCTAAGCAGGTTTCTACATGTTCTTGATGACTTCTAGAATCTTTGATCTATTACAATATTCAAACCTCGGAGAGTGAGTCCTCAATGCCCATGGATTTAAGGAGCATCTAGCACTGTGAAACCACAGCAACAATTATTAGCTAGACACAATAAAGAAAGATTGCCTTTTGAAAAAGACGTTGAAGACTGAAAAAGACATTGAAGACTGCACATTGTGCATCTAGCTTCACAAACAAAGGCCAAAATGTAGCCTGGTAGGGGATGCAGCAATTGAGAATCAATAAAGAGAGGGATTTTAAAGACTTGTAGTGGAGGGGTAACTCTGCCAGCAACTTCACTCAAGTTTTACTGTGCAGACAGAACATGACTAAAGTGAGACAGGCCTTTACTAGCAACATAAAATTGACTCCTGAAACCTATGAGCAGCTCTCCACATATATCTATCTAAGCAACCAGAAATTATATGTTAGAGGTTCTAGACAACCAAACTAAGAGCAAAACTGCCAAGAAACCAGCGTGCACAAAGAACAGGGGAAGGGCATGTTACTGCACTAGCATGCACTATAAAGTTAACCCCATTAACTTACATCATCTATGTCAAAATAAAATAAACCATCTCTCTGAGGTTAATGTGCCAAAATAAATAAACCTTCTCTCTGAGGTTAATGTGCCAAGAGAAAAACAGATCACCTTGGAGGCAGCGCAGAAGAAATAGGATCCCCAACTCTTTTCTGAGCTGCTAGCCCCAAAGCTACAGGCAAGTTATTTGATGTCTGTGTTTGGAATTGCCCTGGTAAGTTTGCTGTAGCATAAATACTGGATGTTGAAGAAGGCCTGGTTTGAATAGCTGTAGCTTGAAGATAACTTATGGTATCTGTGGTCATAGGGCTTGCCTTAATCACTTGCATCGACTTTCCAATCTGCACAATATGTAATAAGCATTTCCAAAACATGAATTACTGCATGGATTATATATTTTAAAGTCATAGGGTCTTAAAAAGAGAGTGTTGTAATTGAAGTCAGAAAACCACCTCATTTGAAGCCTGTGAACTGTTCCAATGATGCTCTCTATTTGATTGTAAAGAAGGGCCTGTATCCTGATACAAGCTTGTTGTGCGCACACTACTCTTAGCCCCATTTTCCATCGTTGAAGTGCCACTCCATAAGGGCCTTTTTGCCTGCAGTGCAACAGTCGTCATGTTTGTTGTCTTAAGCATTGAACTGCCTTGCACCATTGAAGTTTGTGTCACAGATGGCGCCCACAAAGGACCCATTTGATGTTCATACGACTCCTGGTTCACAGTGCATTGAACCTGTGGCCGACCCGGTGTATGGAATTTATCAGATGGGTCATGTGATCCATGGCAGGTGAGAATGTTGTGTGACTCTCCCTCTGTAGCTGACATTTTGGTTCCTTGAAAATTCCTTACTACTTTATCTAGATCACCATGCTGGTCATGATAGTCACTGCAAGAAGAGGGGATGTCGAGAGAACTGTGAGAATCCTCTGATTGAGCTTGTTCTAAGGGTGTTTGATGCCAGTTTGTACGACATGGAGGAACTGCACATGGAACTGTCTCTGGTCTTTGAAGGCTTGCAGTTGGTGATTTTAATGATGTATTAGAGATGCCAGGACTTGATAGTTGCACATGCACTTTCAGATCTTGCAAATCGATGATCCCTTGCTCATTACACATTGGTGCTTCTGGCTGAGTAGTACTTGCTTCAATCAAGGGAGTGTATGGCTGAAGATTAGAGGACAGCTGGGCAGGCATCGGTGCCTTTCCTGGGTTCTCATGCAAAAAGGGCTGCTGTGACCTCAACACCCACCCATGCTATAGAAGAACTTAACGGCAAGGGCATACCTTATCCCTGGTTTGTATGGTCAAATTGTGAATAGTAATATGCCCTTCTGTGTGTGGGCTGGAGATAATAGCAATTTTGCACTGTCCAAGAATCACAAAGTTTACTGATACTACAAATCTGCAGTATCAGAAAGATCAAATGTCAATTTCAAGAGTTTGCAACCACCAAATAATCAATGCTATCATATAAACCAATGCAACCTTGTAGTACCCAAATAAACGTTAACACATATGAGGATTGCATAAGCATGCACACACACGCATCTGCCACAGGCAGGTAATCAGTTAGCCCAGATTCTGGTTAATTTCAGATGCCTTGCAAGAATTTTAAAACCAATAAGACCTCAAGATTTGTGAATTGTAATGATTCACACAATGGGATCACCTTGTCCCTCCAAAAGAGCTTCACAGGCATTTCTATCCTTTAAAAGCCTTTTTGTGACCAAACTCTCTCGTGATTAGTTTCGTAAACATCTAAGGTTTGCCTTTGTCCAGAGTCCAGACCTGACTACATACAGCCACACATCGTGCATACTAGACATTTCCCTTGGCCAACTCAAGGTTCTTCCCCACAAAGCAGCTGTGGAGACATGGGTTTACACTCTGAAGAGGCATCTACCAACTTTGTCACTTGAGACCGAGACGGAGGAGCCTCTGCCCAGTACATAAAAAAATTCAAGTTACTACCATTGTCTTTTTCAGGAAGAGTCCTCACAAACAATGCCTAGGCCTTTTCCTACTCGAGTTGAGAGTCAAGACACAAATCCATGAGCAGCGGCAAAAGGGATAGTAGCCCATATTTACAATGGATATCAATGCTCCACCCTCATATTGTATTGTCCGGGCACTGGCTAGCTCATGTTTGTATGGCCCCCATTATGAGGAATGGGCAGCACAAGCACCCGCCGGCATTGCCATATTCACATGGGATGGTGGCCTAGGAGGTCAAATAGTTTAGAGACATCTTGGATTGGATTTGGCATACTGCCAAATAGGCTTGCTATAGTGGACCGTTATGCAAAGGAGGTCAGATGGTTTAGAGACATCTTGGATTGTATTTGGCACACTGCCAAATAGGCTTGCTATAGTGGACCGTTATCACATAATGGTCCACACATGAATTAAGTAAACTTTACTCTTGGATACCATGTCCTCACATTGCAAGGCCCGAACGGGACCCAAGATGAGCCCAAATGGCTATAGGAGATGGAGAAACCCCGTAACAATTTATAAAGCATCTTTATGGGCCGAGTCTACCCGTGGACGGTGGCACCGACTATGGCTGCAGACCTACATGGACATGTCACAGTCGCACTGCATGTACAAGCCTATATAGATACATGGCCAGCCCCTTCTCTACACAGTTCATCAGCCATGACTGTGAGTTTCCTTCCTAGCTTGTACTAGCATATAGCCTCCATCTTAGCAATTCCAGATCAGCCATACATCACGGTGAGTTTACTCCCTAGCTTTGACTAGCATACAGCCTCCGACTTAGCAGTTCCAGATCAGCCATTGAAGCTCCCTTCCTAGGAGCACAAGGGTATGGAGCTTTGCCATCTGTTGCATCGCTTCAATATGTATTCTTTTGTATCTCTGTTATTGTGCAATTTGAGTTTTAAATTTTTTGATGTGAAAGATCTTACTTCTTGTGAGTGTTCTCTTGTATACACCGCACGTCATATCCTCTTTCAATCAAGCCATGAATAGTAGGAATGGACTCCATACAAGGTAGGGCAATATTCAAGTGATACACTAGAGCCCTTCTTTATAGGGCTATACAATGCATCTCCAAAAACCAAGTTGGATGAGGCCACCAACGTGATTGAGGGCACACCCCCCACATCAAACGACCCCAAATCGTCGAAGACAAGGAAGCTACCATATGAAGCCCCACTCCCCCATCAATTTAGCCCTCCATGATGAGATAAACAAGGAGATACTCCTTAGCCGATCTTCACTCTCTCGTGGCAATCATTGTGTGACTCTTTTATCGTAATTGCCACTACACTACAAATGCGGTAAACTTATTTTCCATCCTTATACCAATAACATTACCAACCCCCCACATACCGACGCCACACACTACCATCTACTTCACACATGACATGGCAGACATATACACTGGCATAGTAGAGGATGGTCTCCTACTCATGGATCCCCTGGCACCTATGGATATCATTACAGTAGCCCAGCTGGCATCACTCCTACACGCGGCTGCATTACAGAGCTTCCCACATCGTGTCCACTCAGGAGAGCCTGCGAGATCTGGGACTATGCCCCAGAACAGATGGTATGATGACGACTGCAGAGCCCTATACTCACGGCTCCGCATACAGAGAGCCTTGGGAGCCATCACAGAGCAGGAGTCAAGGAGAGAGATGAGGAGACTTACTCGCCGCAAAAGGCGGGCCTTCGCAGAGATATAGGAGCTAGAGATCTTCCATTTCTTCACTCATGAGTAGAGATAGCCCTATCTCATGGCGGCACTTCAGAGAGCCCCGGACACCGACACCCATTGTAGACCCACAGACATGGCACACATATGCAGAGAGCCTATACCATGCTCCACAGCAGCCACTTATACCTCAGCCACAGGAGCCTCGACCTACCACAACTAGCGTCTTTACCCACTCGATGGTAAAGGAAGCTATCCGCCGCCTACAGCATGGACGGGCCGCCAACCATATGGGCCTACAGGGTGAGCATCTCATATATGCAGTAGATTCTTTGGCTCCTTTTCTTGCACACCTGTTTAACAGGGCACTAGCAAAGGGTTTGCCTGCGGAGTGGACGATGCACACCATTGTGCCGATCCACAAAACAGGGGATATGCTCGATCCGAGCAACTACAGGACGGTTATGGTTGGCCACGTGTTGGCCAAACTCTATGGTGCAGTGTTGGAGCAAGAGCTTAGCTTATATGCTGAGCGACCAGGTTTACACTCATCAGGGCAGGCAGGCTTCAGGAGAGCTTTCTCTACCACTGACCATGTATTCACTTTGAGATGTATGATTGATCAGGCCAGAGTGAGTCTATACACGAGAGACATGGATATCGCCTACACAGCCTCTTCCACTGAAGATGCTATACTACAGAGATCACTTCATGAGTATCACTGATGATGGATTTATAGAGAGGCCTAGATACATGGAGGGCTTTTTACCACACGGCTCCCGAGTAGCTATTGGTCAGCTTAGAGTCTCATCACATCGATTGGAGATCGAGACTAGCAGAGCAGCACAGATCCCCCGAGAGGAGAGGGTATGCAGATTGTGCAGAGAGGAGGTGGAGAGTGAGGAGCATTATGTATGCAGATGCAAAGCATATACAGCCATCAGAGAGAGAGATCCCATTTTATTCAAAGAGCCACATTCCCTACGCCAGATCTTTGAGGCAACAGACCTCCAACTCTTGGAGGCAGTAGCAGCACGTCCTTCTCCACCTCCAGCATGCAGCACCCAACTACATCTCCCTCTTCTTTCAGATGGAACAACAAAGGAGAGATGATGAGGCCCGAAGGAAAGAAGAAAAAGCAGAAAGACGAGACTATGAGGAAGCCCAACGCAGGATCGATGAAGACCGGCGTCAGGCTGAACTCGCCGCTCGGGAACACCAACGTGAGATTGATCGAGAACGTATGTTACTCGCGCACCAACGGGAAAAGGAGGCCATACACTTGAGGTATCAACAGCTCTCCTCAATCTCCCCAGTCATAGGTGTCACCAGCAGCATCAACCACCGTCATTCGCAATCAACCAAACTTCAGTAAGTATGATGGTAAGTGTGATCATTCATCAATTAATCAATTTATTCATCAATTTAATGCTCATTTTCCATTAGCTAGGATCACAGATCCACAAGATAAAGTCCACTTAGCAGCTCCCCATCTCACTGGTGAGGCAGTCACTTGGTGGCAGCATTGGTCCAGTATTCATACAGACCAGGCCACAGGTGTCACAGCCTCTGACTGGGACATCTTTGTCCATGACCTGAAGACCAGATTTCTCCCACCCCATTACATGACCGGTTTGAAAGACGTGTTCTATGGACTCAAACAGAACGGATCCCCCAGTGCTTCAGTTTTTCGGTAAGGTTATTACTTTAGCACAGCAGTTAGGGTTATCTGCGCAGGCTAAGATGAAGCAATTCATTCGTGGATTGGACTCTAACATTCGGTTCACACTTCGTAACTTTGAACCAAGTACTTATAACCGGGCTCTGACTCTCGCTCAAAATGAAGAAATGAAGCTAAACGGGGGCAAGCCCGAGCAGTCATCTCCATCCAGTACCAAACCCCGGCAGCAGCAATTAGCTGCACAGACAGGGAAAGGTAACGCGTCTTCTAAAGATGCTAAGAAGGACGGCAGTAATAGCTCCAGTTCAGGGGGTAAGAAAGATAAAGAACCTAAGAAAACCCCTTATGAAAAGGCTAAAGCAGGCATTACTGGAGGTTATCTTCCTCCAGAGGAGCAAAGGAAGTACCAGTCAGAAAATAGATGTTTTTTCTATCATATTATAGGGCATGGTAAGAAGGATTGCCACAAATGGCAAGCGGCACAAGTCGCCAAAGCTCCAGTTGCCACAGTTGCCACAGCCTCCCCAGCTCCTCCAACCCCGCCTACTACCTCAAATGCAGTTCAACTTTTACCTTCTATGCATCCTATGCCATCCGTGGTATTTGATGCTATGCAGGAGGGTGAGAGCGATGCTACTCAGAAGAGCCTCATCCGAGCTTATGGCTCTCTGTGCCCAGGGCCGGCAGTTTGTAGTTCTTTTCGATATGGGTAGTTCTGAGGACGCCATCTCTCCCCAATTGGCTAATAAATTGAACTGCACATTAGTCCCATATCATCTGGATGTGGACGGGTTTACACCTGGTCTTCGCACCCACATTTCCCAGAAGGCACAGCAATTTGCCTTTGAAGTTCAGAAGGCCTCATTTCAACGAGATTTCATCGTCTCACCTCTCTTAGGGTATGACATGATCTTAGGAATTCAGTGGTTCCGTAAGTATGAGCCTATTCCCGTTTGGGGGCAGGACACTTTTACTATTTGTAAAGGTTTTCCTGAGCCTGTCATGATTCATGGGGATAGAAGCATTCTTGGCATCCCATTGATTTCGAATCTCCAGGCCAGACGAGCTATCCGCAAAAGGGAGCAGAAGGAGCACTCCTTTATGTTCGTATTAAAGTTAGCACCATGGGACGAACCTTTTGAGGTCATCACCGATGCCAGTAATGTAGCCATAGGTGAAGTCCTCCAGCAGGACAATAGACCCGTGGCATATTACAGTAGAAAGTTGGATGTCGCCGAAAAGAATTATTCGGTATATGACAAAGAGCTTTTGGGTGTGATCACAGAAGCCTTTTCTTTATGGACAGGCTTTCACAGTGAAAACAGACCACCAAGCACTTAAGTGGCTTCAGACTATGCCAAGTCCCCAATGGAGTGATCAGCAAGCCAGGTGGCAAATCTTCCAACAGTTTGGAGGTATCATTGAATACATCCCTGGTAAGCATAACCCAGTAGCAGATGCTCTTAGTCGAAAGTCTAGCATCCAAGCAGTCCACGAATCTACCATTCTCGAAATTACGGGGAAGGACTTAGATAGTATGAAAGACCAATATGTCGACTCCCCTGAGTTTGGTACTCAGTACAGTTTGGCCCTCAATTCTGAGCCTGGCCGCTATTCAGTACAGAACGGTTGGTTGTTCTACAAGAACCGTCTCTGTGTTACTCGGGAAAAGCGTTCCGCTCTTCTCCCCGATGCCCATGACTCCTTAGTTGGAGGACACAGGGGTATCAACAGTACCCTCGAGAAATTAGAACGGTCCTTTTATTGGCCAAAGATAAGGCGTGATGTCTACGCACATGTACAAGCCTGTAAGATTTGTCAAAAAGTCAAGGTTCCCCATACAAAGAAGGCAGGTTTACTTCAACCTTTGCCTATCCCCGACGGCCCTTTCATCGACATATCTATGGAATTTGTAGGGCCTCTACCAGCATCCACTAGATCCCGTAACACTCAGTGTTTTACCATTGTGGATCGCTTTAGTAAATTCTGCATGCTCATCCCATGCAAGCATATGGCCACTACCGAGGACGTAGCCCGTCTGTTTCTCAAGCATGGTATCCAGTTTGTGGTTTGCCTAGCACCATAACATCAGATAGAGATTCCAAGTTTACCTCGCATTTCTGGAGGGCATTATTTGAAAACTTTGGAACTAAGTTGCAGTTGTCTAGTGCATTCCATCCGCAAACAGATGGCCAAATAGAAATTTATAACCAGTTGGCCTTTGATGTTCTCAAGTCATACTATCATGACCAGCAGTCCAAATGGGAACATTATCTTCCAAGCTATCTTGAACGACACTCATTCATCAAGAGTCGGACAGACTCCATATGAAGCAGCCTTTGGTCGCTATTTTTCTTCTCTTTTGACGAGAATGGTGTCTCCATCTTTAGAGGCTAACAAAACCACGGAAGCATTTTCTGAGATCATTGAGTCAGTCAAGGACCGCTTGACCACAGCTCAGGAAGCATAGAGCAGACAGGCAAATAAGTCTAGACGAGATGTCCACTTCAAGGAAGGGGATTGGGTCTATTTGCGTATCATGAAACAGAGATTGAAACAAGTGGGTAAACGTTGTCCCAAGCTTTCATTCCGTAGTTTTGGTCCTTTTCCAATAGTTAAGAAGTTAAGTGATGTCTCCATGAAGTTAAAGTTGCCTACCAGTTGAACAATGCATACCAACTTGACCAGCCTCTAGTTAGTATAAATAGGCTTGCATAGGGCTTAGTTTCCCATTCAGTCTTCAGTGAGCTAGGCACTTTCATCCTCAGTCTTAGGAGCATCCCCGCCTTCAGCCCTAGACTAATCCAGCCCTATTGGAGCTTCTGCGTTTGCTTCTCCGGCCAGGAGGTCTTGCGTTTTGCTTCCAATCAGCATCTACAGCAATCCAAGCATACTACAGTCCTTGCAGAGCTAGGCGCAGCCATTCAGGACATAGGCGCCTGTATTCAGCACCTTTTCAGGCCCTACAGCAGTTCCTCCGCCTATATGCATCATCCATACATGCTACAGCCCTCAGGTGAAGGTAACACAGCATTCATAAGCATTTACAGCATTCTAACATAGCTTAGAACAGTCCACCGCCTTCTTTTCTCAGCCTCAGGTGTGCAGCCCTTCCTCATGCCCTTGGGAAGAGTGCATAGGCTCGAGATCAGTTCATTGAGGTGTTTCTACAGCCGTGTACAGTTCAGCCAGGCTTCCGATCCTCCGAGATCTTGCGTTTGGCTTATCTACAGTCCACAGTCATTCTCTCTAAAGTAATAAAGCAAATACTATCTCGTTATCGGGATAGGGGGCCCTTCAGTGGGTAATTTGGGACCCAATCTGGTGTACAGTTCTCATATCTCTTTAAAGTTTGAAGTATTAAAGTGGATTGCTAAACTCACGAAACTCAAGATACAGAAGACGGTGTGAGCATTTGTGTGACAGGATCTTCCAATACAAAGACTTCCGCTGCATATCACACCCCACCCGCCCTCTCTGTCTTCGCTTTTCTCTCTACGCCCATTTCTCTCTGTGCGCCTTCTCTCTCTTCGCGTCTCTGCTGTAGGACAATCAGTTTATTGTACTTTTTAGTCTTGTTCTCTTTGATGAGACACCAACTTCAGATGTACTCTCAGTTTTGGTCTCATAGGCCACTATGGCCTCTTAAAGACGTTAATATATCATTTCATTTCTCCGCGCCCCCGATTCCCCACCCGCCCTCTCTCTTCGCTTTTCTCTGTGCGCCCGTTTCTCTCTGTGTGCCTTCTCTCTCTGCGCTTCGCTTCTCTCTCTACGCCCGTTTCTCTGTGCGCCTTCTCTCTCTTCGCTTCTCTGCTGTTCGCTTCGCTTCTCTCTTTGTGCCCCCGTTTCCCCACCCGCCCTCTCTCTCTTCGCTTTTCTCTCTCCGCGCCCCCGTTTCCCCACCCGCCCTCTCTCTCTTTGCTTTTCTCTCTGCGCCCGTTTCTCTCTGTGCGCCTTCTCTCTCTGTGCCACCGTTTCACCACCCGCCCTTGCTCAGGCCCCCAAGGCAGCAACATACCTACCTGCTGCTACTTGCCTCCCCACTTGTAGCTGGCCATCTATGGGGGCCACCAGCTGAGGAGCAAATTCAGTACTAGAAGGGGGACCCCTTCAATCCAACATGGACAACTTGTCGGCAACAAGGACTAGAGGTGAGAAGGAGAGGAAATACAGCTCGATTTGGGCAAGCTCACAGAAGATCGGCAACCCCCATATCAAAACATGCATGACCACCATGAGAGAAGTATGCAAAATGCAGGATACTGACATTGAGCACCTACAAAAGAAGCTCGGGGAGAAACAAGGATAGTGAAGACCTTGGGCATGAGTTGCGTCTCCATGCAAGAGGAGATGGATAGGTGGAAGGCGGACATGCAGGCATACATGGCAACTCAGCTAAGCAAGATGCAGGAGGAAATGGTCCAAATGTTGGACGCAAAAACCAGCCACCACACCTCACCAATCACGGAGCTGGAGACCCAAGTCGCCACCCTTAGAGTGGAAAACGAGACCTTGAGGGCACGTACTCAATTCAAAGAAGGAGAGATTCAACTATCCCTCAATGATGAGCTGAATACACTTAGAGTGCAATTGAAGACCCTCCAGGAACAAGAGGAGAAGAAGGCAAACGAGGCAACCACATGGGCTGAGGTGATTAAGATGACACAGAAACAAGTGGAAGAAGCAGGCAGCTCGATTGAGGTTGCCAAGAAGCAACGGAACCCACCATCATCCCCAAACATCATCAATGACACACTTGAAGAGGAGAAAAGAAGGAAGATTAGGGCATTGAATGTGAGCGTGGTGGGATGGAAGGAAGGAGCCTCGCCGAAAGAGGACGCCATAGCACTATGCAGAAAGCTGAAAATCGTTGATACCCCCTTCGTCAAGGCATGGAGGTGTTGAGAGATGTAATCGCGGTGTTGTGTGTACGTGGGAAAGCACCCTAGAGGTGCAAGATATTGTGGCAAGATAAGAATGCCACATGTAATATTGTATGGTGTGTGAGTGTTGACCAAAAGAGTGGAAAAGGAAGTGCCACATGGATGATGACATGTAAAGTGGGATAAGGCTAGAGAGCCTATATCATTGTATGGTTCATTTGAGATATGCAATAGAGATCAAGTGTTGAGTGTGCAATCTCTCTCTCTCTCTTATGGAGTTCTTAGTGTGGTTTAATCCACCTTAGGTTTTATGCTTAATCTTGCGTCTATCACCATGATCAATCCCATATTAGGATTGTTAACATGGTATCAGAGCTTGGGTGGGCTCTCAGTCATGGTGAATATTTATGTATAGATTTCTTGGTTATGAGTTCTTTGATTAAGCATTATTTTCAGTTATTATTAAAAAAAATGCACACTCATATTATCATTTGGATTTGCATTTGTGAGGATTTGAGAGGAGATTTGCAACAAGGAGGTTGCATAGAAGCTGCCCAAGAGAGTTGCAAATGGGAGTTTTGCAACATGGAGAGCCTACTCATCATCAAAGAAGCTAAAAATGAAGATTTCAGCAAGTATGAAGACTATGGAGTCTTCGGTGTCAACAAGGAAGCTGCCAAGAAGTTTGTGGAGGTAATTTGTGAAGTTTTGTCTCAATGTTTTGGTTATTGAGCATGGGAGAATGCTCTTGTGGAGGTGCATACTTGTCAAGATGATGGCAAGTGAGATGGGAGACTCAATGGAGTTCACATGTGTGTGCATCAAGAAGAGGATGCACTTGTGGATGTTGCTCAAGGATATGAGCAAAGTTGTGAAAGCTATGGGAAATTTCACAATGATTTATGCACCTTGGTTTCTTGTGGGAACCGTGTAGTAGTTTTGACATGCAAGAGGAGAGCATGAGAATTGTGAGCACAATGGGAAGCTCACTATAGCCACGTTGTTGGCTGTGTAAACCTCAAGGTAGGAGGTAGTTGGGAAAACTGCACAAAGAGAAGAGTGAGCATCTCCTCTAAGGAATCGATGAAGAGGTGACATGGACAGTGGGTGTAAATCCACCCTCAAAATCAGCGAGCAAGGGAAGCCAATATTTCTCATACAATTGGATGGCTCTGGAAATAGCGAGAGCTTGGTGAGGCAGCGCAGATAAGCATGCGCAGCTATTTGCAGCAGATGTTAGCGATGACTAGCAGCACAAGAAAGCAACCGAGGAGCTCGTGAAGAAGTGGTCCATGAGAGTAGTCATGGCCGCAGTAGAATGAAGAGAGGTCAAGCTTGGAAGCTATGGTGGTGGTCGTAACAGAGAACTAGAGAGACAAAATGAGCAGGACGTGAAGAGCTATCAAAATCAGCAGAGATGGAGTAAAGTCTGCAGCATGAACAATTGGCATTAGCAAACAGTCAATGCAAAAGAAAGCTAGATTAAAGAGGCGACAGCAAGCAGCTATGGAAACTCTACGCACAAGCATGGAGCGTGAAGATAGTGGTATAATCAGAGAGCATGCTAAGTAGAAGGAGAGGTGCAGCCGTCAGCGTGCGTCAAGATAGGCAAGAAAATGGAGATGTATTGGGTGGCTATGAGAAGCTTTTGCGAGAGAACGCATCAGAGTGAAGCGGGGATGTGAAGGAAGGCAACTATCGCAAGATGCGCGGTGAATCAAGATAGGGAAGAGCTGTGACAAGAAATAGCTATGGAAGTACAGTTTTTGTTTGGAGAAGACGATGTCAAAACCTGGAATCTGACCCAAGTGCAACGCGCGTTGCAGGCGCAAGCTACCCTGCAATCTCACACATGGCTGCCAAAGTAAAGAAATTAAATTTCTTTTTTTTTTGGTTCTTTAAACCCTTAAATGATTTAAGGGTACATTCACACCACCAAATCATTGTCCTTTGGTTATGCCCCCATTCACATGATTTTAAAGCATTGTTGACAAATTGTGAAAATAATTATTAAGAGGTTGTTCACACATAGGGTTCACTGCCCGGCTTTCGCCAAAATGCTTTGTATGTGTATTTCACCCATGGCATCATGGTATGAGGGTTGCCCTGCCTGAGCTCACCTAGAAGCTCGAAATGGTTGTCGTGTAATGTGTGCATGAGCGATTCATGTGTGAGGTGCATGCGCATGGGTTGGTTCCCACCCGAACTTCTATGTTCAAATCGGACTCAGTGGTTCCGCTGTGAGCGAGTCGGCTCAAAATGGACTTGGTGTCTAAGATGGTAGACACACGCACACATGTTTGTTTGATGGGCACACCAATGTATCATTGAGGGGGAGTGTTGAGAGCTAGCGATTGCGGTTGTGCAATGCTACATTGATGGGTGATGGGTGAGTTGTGGAACACCTCGATTAAGAGGGGGTGTTGAGAGATGTAATCGCGGTGTTGTGTGTATGTGGGAAAGCACCCTAGAGATGCAAGATATTGTGGCAAGATAAGAATGCCACATGTAATATTGTATGGTGTGTGAGTGTTGACCATAAGAGTGGACCCCACCAAGGAACACACTCATCCTCAAGTTTGCGGGGTTGGAGGCGACGCAAGCATTCCTTACCAAAAGGCGGGCACTAAAAGGAGAAAAGACTTACCTCGAAGACAATCTCACACTAGCACAGGTGGCACACAGGAGGGAATGCATGCCACGCATCTTGGATGCACGGAAGGCACGGACATGGGCAATGTACCGAGATGGGAGGGTGATCATCACCGAGCGACGTGCTCAATGACGGTGCGAGACCTATGAGACCAAGCCAGAGATTGCGGTTTGGAACTGCAATGGCGCCTTGAGGACAGATGCATGTCTGTTCGAGGAGACATTTAGAGGGAGAGACTTGGTCTTATACACAGACTCATCAGTGCCAGGGGAGTCGGCTTCCAAAGGTGAGAGGATACAAATGGAAGTCTGTTCACCGCCCACACCCACGCATAGCAGGGGGCACCCGGGGGTCAGGAGGGGTGGCTTTATTATACAGGGAGGAGCTTCAACATGTGATACAGGTGGTCGGATGGGATGAGGCCGCACGGTTTTTGTGGGTGAGGATCCAGACAGAGAGGGCCTGAGACATCTACCTTGCAGTGTGTTACTTTGCACCCTCCAATCCTAAATATGCCACCCATGGAGAGTCCCCGTACCTACCCCTTTATGGTGACATTATGAAGTTTTCCAGTCTAGGGGACATCCTCCTGACTGGAGACTTCAATACCCGCACCGCAAGTGCACAGGTACCCTTCTTTGAGACGGATGATCCCATGTACCAGGAGATTGACACGATGGGTACAGATCTGGAGCGGACATCACAGGATACAACAGCCCGCACAGACTATGGAGAGTATCTCTTAGCCCTCAGCGGGGCTCATAGGCTAGCCATTTATAATGGCCTGGCTAGATGGCCTAGATCCAACTCCTTCACCTCCTACCCCTTCAGACATGGAGCTAGTATAGTGGACTACCTAATGGGATCCCTCTCTTTGATCCCACTCATTTCGAAGTTTACCATCTCTCCTCGCCCCATCGGTGTTGCAGCCAACCATGCATACCTGGCCTTCTCACTCACATGCCGATACACCATGCAACCACCTGCTTTGCCCCATCACCGTTCGAGATACCACTTCACCAGAGAGACCTCTTCCATCTACTCTGATCACGTCTACCGCATCCTCTCCGACCTCGACCCCCACATCCCACTTGATGAGCTTACTACACACCTCTCAGCCACCCTCCATACGTCCGTTGCAGCCACCTTCCCACACTCCAGAGCCACCCCTACATCACCATGAGGGACTGTCCCACAGAATAGCTAGTACGACGAGGAATGTCGTGATACCCGAGCCCGTCTACATCGGGAGATGGCACTAGGATCCACCACTCACCAGCAGGCACGAGTGATCTTTCGACGTCTCACACGGAGAAAGAAGAGAGCCTACCTAGCAAGGCTTGAGCAGGAGCTATACCAGTTATTTCTTGGAAGGGACTGTAAGGAGGCCTGGAGGATCTTCCAGGATCATCGCCTTCCAACTCCGATTACTTCACCCAGCACCTGGCACACCTATGCCACCTCTCTCTACCATGTCCCCGAGCAGCCACCTCTCCCCCATCCACCCGAACCTCGTCCCCCACACTCTTCCTTCTTTTACCTCAGCATGGTGAGAGATGCTATTGAGAGGATGCAGACTGGGAGAGCACAGGATCATGATGGACTCCTCACCGAGCATTTCTCCCATGCTAGAGACATGCTAGCCCCTTTACTGGTTCACATGTTTAACAAGGCTTTATGTGAAGGCTTCCCCGTCAGCTGGTCATCGAATACTTTTGTACCTATCTTGAAAGCAGCTGACCCCATGGACCCCAACAACTATAGGACTATCATGATTGGTCACACCTTGGCCAAGATTTATGGTTCGATTTTGGAGCATGAGCTTAGTAGATGGTCCGAGGAGCAGAGACTCAGAGCACTGGGGCAGGCAAGCTTTAGGAGAGGGCACTCCACACTAGATCATATCTTTACACTACGAGGGATCATTGAGGAGGGGAGAGCTCACGGACAATGGATATACTGTTGCTTTGTGGATTTCCGCAAAGCTTTTGATATTGTCCCACGGGCCAGACTGATGAGGAGACTGCAGGATATGGGAGTGCCAACAGAGATGCTGTGGGGGATCATTACACTCTATGAGTCAGTCTCACAGGCAGAGTACGGGCTCCAGGAGGTGACTTAGAGATCATACACAGCACTATCGGGGTGAAGCAGGGCTGCCCCTTGTCTCCTACTCTAATTGGTCTATATATTGACGAGATCTCGGATTACAACTTCCTAAGGGTCACTTATGCCTAGGGGCCACCCCAAGGTTAAAACATTAAAAATATTAAAGTCCTTGGTCCCCCTTCACATTTGAGGATGTCCACACATCATACCATTTGTCCGGGCACCTCAAATATGAATCATTTAATATTTATCTTGCTCACCAACCACCATGCCCACACTTGTGCTGTTCCACTTTCACAGGGTCATGACATACCCCCCTCTTGAAAAATGGCAAGCGTCCTCGATTGCAATCTGGTGATACAGCAAAATATCCAAAGTGAAATGTACAATATGGCAAGATCAGCGTCCCAATCTCTCTAAGCCATGCATATGTAACAACATTCACTGCAAACCAATGGTGTAGTAGTAGTCCAAGTTGTATACCACTGTGAACCATACACAACCACAACATCCAATGTGACTAGTACACATATATCATAGAAGTCCCATAAACAGATGTACTGTCACCCATCAATACCTTCGGGTGAGACAAAAGCTGCAACAAGCGACCTCTAGATGTTATCTGAGCCTGTTTGTATCAAGGGAGTGGAGGTGCTACCCCCCTCTTGAGCATCAGGCAATGCTCCAGACCCATGCTCTGTTGAACCTGAATGAGCCGTAACAAGAGTCGGCTCCAACTCAAAGGCATCGAGATAAAGCTGCAAAACCTGAGGTGAATCTGTTAAGTCACCTTCCTCCATCCACTTCGCATCCATCGGTGAATAGTTCTTGAACTTCACAAGATAACGACGGGAAACTTTACCTCGTACCTTTCTTTCCTTATGTGCCAGTATCTGCTCTGGAATAAGAACCTCATCAAGTTCCTCAACTTCCGGCTGAGCCTCATCTGATACATCCTCAGGCACATCCCCACGGAAAGGTCTAAGTAGACTCACATGAAATGCATTGTGAATCCTCCAGTGATCTGGTAGCTTCAAGCGACAGGCCACCTGACCAATATTTTCCAATACCTGAAAAGGTCCATAATAACGCATGCTCAACTTAGGGAATAAGCGCTCTTTACCCTTCATCTTCTTTAGCCTAGCTTTTTCAAATCGCAAAAGAACCCAATCACCCAATGCAAACTCTAATGCACGTCTGTGACGGTCTGCTGCTTTCTTTTGCTTTTGCTGAGTTTTTTGGAGTGCCAACTTAACTCTCCGATAAGCTTCATCCATATTCTCTACATACTGATCAGCCTCAAAGATCTTATCCTTTGTATGCAAAATAGGTGGTACCTTCTTCCCTCCTTCCACAATCGCCTTGCCCGTCGAGGTATGAACGGTGTTGTTATATGCAAACTCCACCAAAGGAAGATACTTTTCCCATTGTTGCTTGTGCTCTGACACATAACATTTAAGAAGATCTAACACTGTAGAATTAGCCTCTTCCGATTGACCATCTGTTTGTGGATGAAATGAAGATGAAAACTTGAGAGTTGTACGCATGTTGTCAAACAACCCTCTCCAGAATAAACTCGTCATCCGTGGATCACGGTCACTAATGATAGACGAAGGCAAGCCATGATACTTGAAGATGTTCGCCATGAACAACTTCACCATATGATCAACTTTGATCGTCTTACGCACGGGAATGAAATGAGCCTACTTGCTGAACCTGCATATGATAGTCCAAATGCCATCATTCCCCGTTTGTGTACGTGGAAGATCAAATATAAAATCCATGGCAATGCTCTCCCATAGTCTATCTGGAATAGGTAAAGGCTGAAGTAACCCTGGTGTCATTTAAGGTCAAACTTCACCTTCTGACAAACGATGCATTGCCTAACAAAAGCATCAACATCTCTTCTCAAGGTTGGCCAATAAAAGAAAGTCTCAACTGCTTTTACCGTCCTCTATGACCTGCATACGGTGGAGCATGACTTTCAATCATAACCTTGAGTCGTAATTGCCTGGTAACACACAATCTACCATGCATCAACAAAAACCCATCTCTGAGAGTATAATGATCATGCCGCTGACCCTCAGACATCTGATCATAGAGCCTTCCAAAATCCTCATCATGGGCATACTGCTCTTTCATTTCATCAAGCCCCATATTCATGTATTCATGTATCCATGTACTCATGTACCCCATTTTGACTAGTAGCATTAGCATCAGCTTCCCACTCTCCCTAGTTGCTGCTTCCTGATGCCCCCTACTGATGTATTGTGGGGCTAGATACTTACCTTCAGTTCTTTCTTTTCTTTTTCCAGACAGTGTATCAGATGTCACATGGTTGTAACTTTGGTCTCATAGGTCACTTTGGCCTTTTGAAGACGTTAATATAACATTTCATTTCTCTCTCTCTCTCTCTCTCTCTCTCTCTCTCTCTCTCATTCCTCAAGGCTCAAGAGCCAAGCCATCTTCAACCATGTTGGGCCAGTTGAAGGATTGTAGCGGTGCTTTGAGGGGGCTTTTCCTTAGCGACGAGTTTGTCCCCAGGCAAGAGTCCCGTACAAACACTGGCCAAGAGTGTAGGCTACGGGCGGATGACGCCTCTTGGTGGGAGCATGTGAAGACCACAGATGCTATGGTGAGGCCCATAGTCCACCTAATGAAGATTGTAGACGCTATGCAACCATGCATCGGCAAGGTCTACGAGGCCATGGATCGCATGATAGAGAAGTTGAAAGACTTCGTGCCTGACAAAGACAAATATGAGAAGATCCATGCCTTGTGTCTAGGAAGGTGGAATTCCTACTACTCTCCATTGCATGCAGCAGCTTATGTGGTGGACCCAGAATTCCAAGGCAACAAGTAGGAGAGCGACCGGGAGGTGAGCACTGGATGTTGGATCATCTTGTGCTGCCTGATGCATTGGTTAGGCGCAAGATCAGGGACCAGATTTCGATGTACAGGTCATTTCATGGATCCTATGGTTGTCATGATGCACAGGTTGACCGCTCCAAAGTTGGTGCTGCGTTATGGTGGGAGGACTTTGGTTCGGATGGACCGGAGCTGCAGCAGCTTGCCATCCGCATACTTAGCCAGGCCGTCAACTCCTCTTGCTTGGAGCAACTTTGGAGTACCTACAGCCACATTGCCTCTAGGAAGAGGAACCGACTCGGGGTAGAGCATGCCAATGACCTTGTCTTCGTCAGCGCGAACTTGCAAATGCTTTGCAAGAGCGTGACCAAGAAGGCAGATTCCTTCACCGAGTGGGAGATGAGTCAACAAGAAGAGTAACAAGAGGATGAGGTGCAGGAGCAGCATGCCAGTGAGGATGAGACTGAGGATGAGCTTGATGCTTCTTTGGCACAAGCTACCCATGACCATGAGGCGAGCACTTCACGTGGATAATCATTCATGGATCATGATTCATGGGCCTTACTACTTAGCTCTAGCCTCTAGCCTCTAGTCTTTAGCACTTTTTTGTCATTGACTCATTTGAGTCCGTCCATGTATTCTGCCTCCTTAAGGCTTAGTCCTGACTCTTGAGTCATGACTCATTTTGTATCTACTTAATTATTAATACAATCAACCGTGAATGCCTTCACTCTTTGATTGGCGTATTTTGTTAATATGACTCAAAAGCTTACCATTTTAGTGTAAATTTGTGCTCATTTTGATGTACTTCCAAAGTAGAATAGTGTAGAGTAGAAAAATTTTTTAAAAAAAGTATTTTTTGAGTGCCATTCCCTCCCCCGTCCCCGTTCCCTACTTATTTGGCCGTCCCCCGTCCCTTGTGACTATGCAGTATGCTCCGAGGGATTTTTGCCTCACCATCGCCTATGTATCACATATTACACCCCCATTATGGTATTGGTTGGAGCTAGACAGATCTGCATTGCATTCTTGTATACCCTACACATATAGGTTACATACTGAGCCTCTAGCAATAGTGCTCCATCCATCCATCACACCCCCCCACTAGCTCAGTACTTTCATAGTTTATTTCATATTCATTTTGTCCTTTTTTTCTGGACATCCAGAGGACATTGACAGTTGTACATTGATTTGTCTCATAGGTCGAGTTCGGCATCTAGTAGATGTTAATACAGCTCTCTCTCTCTCTCTCTCTCTCTCTCTCTCTCTCTCTCTCTCTCTCTCTCTCTCCTTCAATACAGTTTGGACTCCCCTTTTTTCTGCCTGTCTCATGAGGATACCAACCGGGTTATCCGGTCAGATCTTCTTAGCCTCTACACACATTGCACATGGATCACACCCCCGGAGCTCCCCCCACGAAGATGCACTTTTACAGAGACCACTTCCTCACACTCACTGAGGATGGATTCATCCAGCAACTGGGCTACTTGAGTGTTCACATGTCCCATGCCATGCGGATTGCGATTGGCTAGATACGGGTTTCTTCCCACCGCCTTAGAGTGGAGACAGGTAGAGCTGAGCGCATCTTCAGAGCCGGGAAGCTCGTATGGACACCCAGAGAGGAGAGGATCTGCCAACTATGCCACACAGAGGTTGAGACGGAGGAGCATTACATATGCCGCTGCCCAGTATACTATGAGATCCGCGGGAGGTTTCACTGTCTATTTCGTGAGGGATTCGGTCCACTCTCCAGGATCATTGACTTCGAGGACCAGCGTTGCCTGGGCCTCTTCCTACTTGAGCTCCACAGACACAGGGACACCTTGAGACACAGGCCCCAACCACCCCGCCCCCTCCCTCGGGAGCCAACCATCACCAGGATCTTTCGGACCCAAGAGGTGGAGGACACCGACATAGTGGATCTTGTGGACCCTCCACGAGCTGCTCTGGGCCTACCTCGCCCAAGAGGAGTTACCTTGGACCGAGCCTCTGCACTCCAGCATGCCCGACGCCCTCGACCCCCCCGTCGGCTACGATCACCTCATCATCTCTAGATCCAGGACATGCTCCACCGCCATCGAGCTACCTTTCCACGTGATATAGCTGAGGGAGACCTCTCGGCCATACTCGTTAGCCCCATGCTTGACATTTTGGAGAGTGGTATACCATCTACTCGGAGCTGATGTTGCTCCCATGTTTTTATGTTCTTAATATTCCATGATGAGTTTCCATGGACAGTTTTGTATCACCCCAGTGAGATAGCTATATTTATGTTTTCTTTCTGTTTTATTTTCCATTCCATGATGATATATGCCATGGACATTATTGTATCACTTTGGTCTCATAGGCCCATTGGGTCTTTAGTAGACGCTTAATCTCTCTCTCTCTCTCTCTCTCTCTCTCTCTCTCTCGCATATGCATGTGTGAGCATAGAGCGATTCCCGCATCCAGCCAACCTCCATTCCATAAAACCATTGTCACAAGGGACGGGGGACAATATAACAGGGGACGGGGACGAGAACAGGATGGGGGACGGCCATAAGTAGGGAACAAGGAGGGAACAGCACTTAGAGAATATTTTTTTTTTTGTTTTTATACTCTACACTTATTCTGCTTTAGAAGTACATCAAAATGAGCACAAATTTACACTAAAATGGTAAGCTTTTGAGTCATATTACCAAAATACGCCAATCAAAGAGTGAAGCTTGAGCAATGAGCAATGAGACTTGAACTTCCTTGACTCTAGAGGCTTGAGGGCTTGAAGGTGTGTGTGTGAGGAAGTGCGTGTGTGTGCTTGTTCTTATATAGATAGGCAAGAGGGAGAGGCAAGAGTCTTGAAGAGGCAAGGCAAGAGGGAGAGGCTAGGGGCAAGAGGGAGGTGGCATTAGGGACACGTGTGGCATGGGCGTTAGAGTTTGAGGCAAGAGGGAGGTGAGGATAAGGACTGCCAAGACTCAAGAGGGAGGTGAGGATAGGTTGAGGCCCAAGTGGCAAGAGGGGCAAGACTCAAGAGACTAGAGTGGCAAGAGGGGCAAAAGGTCCAAAAGGAGGGCCAAGAGGGCCACTATGGCCCTTGTGACTATGGGCCAAAGGCCTTGAACTATGGCCCAAAAAGGCCCCCAAGAGGATGTCCCCCAACAGTCACTTTTGGGCTGCCCAACAGTCACTTGACCGTCCCCCAGGATCCGTCCCTGCCCAGATCCCCCCATCCCTTGTGAGGAACACCTCTAGGGGGGACGTCCGACCGTCCCCAACCGTACCACGTCCCGACGTGGCGTCCCCACGTCCCACCATCCTCCCGTCCCCTACGACCCCTGTGACTATGCATAAATCATATCAGTCTGCTGGCTTGGCTAAGACGGTAAAAGACTTGTCATCTCTCTCTGTCACACACACTCACACGCTAAATGGCATACCTTGTGTACAACCTGCCCCATGAAAATCCCAGCAAACCAGCATGTGTACTTCACATTCAAATCCACATAAAAGTATAAACGGCCGAACCCATATTCTTAGTTATGATGACACAGAAAGGAACAAAATTAATTTGAAAATCACTTCTGGAAATATTATGAATAAGAAAATAAGAAAGAGAGACCAAAATTCGCAAAAGGATGTTTCAACATCCCTTTTGAAATTAATTTAATAAGGGATTTCCAGGAACGAGTAGAAATGAATATGAATTAATAAATAAATAACTAAATGATAAAATATATTTCGTGAACAAAACGCTGGAGAGAGAGAGAGAGAGAGAGAGAGAGAGAGAGAGAGAGAGAATTAGCTTAAGCCTTCCTGATTAGGCAGCAATGTGATTAAATGAAGGATTTCAAGTCTTAATCACCGTTTAAACAGTTTCCTAGATAAGGACAGGAAGCGGAGGGTCATATAAGGCGGAGAAGGAGCCATCGACAGGATCTCTGTGAAAGTAAAAACCAAGCGATGGAGAGCGGTTTAAGGAGACTCACCGCTTTGACAGCACGTCTCTCCCGTGTGTGTACAATGAAGACAGTAGTGTTTCAATGGCGACAGCAAGCCGCAAAAGTAAGGACTTAAGAAGAAGAAGTGCAGCTTTGCCGACCGCAGTGTACAAAAGAGGGAAGCGATTCAATTGAAAATTAAGAACAAGTGTCAGTTCACGTTCCACCGTGTAGGAGCTTGCTAGGTATTGGTGCTAATAAGTAACCCCCCAAAATGTGGTTTTTTGAATTCATAAAATAAAGACCTCCATTTATTCAAAGGTATAAAATAAGTTCTTTTTTCCTCGTGAAATCGACTCTCCATATGTGTATGCTAGCGTAGGTATGGGAGTATTGGGAAGGCAAAGCAAACGAGGAAGGGGCAAATGGGTAGATGTATGCCGAGGTCGCTTTGCTCTTTTTTTTCCCTGGTGGTGCGTGTACAAAGGCCAATGGACAGTATGACCTTTTGAAAAGGTTTGTGAAGGTTAGCAGGCACTTTGGCTCAGCTCATCTTCACGACCCACCCTAACCAAGAGGTCGTGGGTTCGAGCCTTGACATCGTAGGGTTGTGTGTGTGAGTGGTGTAGCTTCTAGCTTGGCTACATCCCGTCGAAAGGGGACTTTCAATTTTGAAAAAAAAAAGGTTTGTGAAGAGAGACGTTTTAGGAGCTTTCTCAGTTGTGGTTTGTATCTCCTCCCTAGGGTTCTCGGCCACTGGGGAAGTGAACATCTCTGTTTCCTTCCTGTCTTGTGCTACATGGGTGGAGGTATGCCCCTCTAAGGGCCTTTCCATCGGTGTGGGTAGCTATTGAAGTGCTTCAAGGCTTGAATAGATAATTCTCGTCAAAAGTAGTCCTACTCCAAAGTATTGGCCTCCCAAAGTTAGCAATTTTTCCAATTCTCTATACACTAACTCGGTAAAATTTTGTAGTGCTGCCTTTGCATCTTGCTCTTTATAAGCTCGATAGAGTTTAATGTGCACCCCTATGTCTACCTCAGTAAAATGGTTTGGCTTGTAAAAAGAGAAATATGTACATATTACTTTGGTTAGGATGACTAGGTAAGGTAGCCAATGAGGCTTTGTCAATTTTGTGGGGCCAAACAGGGCTATCCTCTCTACCTGTATGGCATTGTGCTTAACCTAGGTGTGGCTCACTCTGGGCAACCTTAGTGAGTATTGCATTGCCTCCATTGTGGGCCTTAAAATAACCCTCTACTCGCCTTAGCCTTGGACTGGATCAACATGGAATGCTTTGGTTATGTAGTCATATGATCCCATTGCTTGGAAGCATATTAGAAAGCCCATTCCCCAGGGTGGCCAGCTTGAAATAGTTGAGGGGGCCTACCTACTGTAGAAGCTTGCTCGCATTTACATCCTCAAGAACAAGCTAGTGGCAATCTCAAGATGGCGCCATGGCATAATATGCTTTCTCGTGTGCCCATCCTTGATGTGAAACGTGAGCATGTAGCCGTTCACCCTTTCTAGCTCTTTTCTCTACCCTATCTACAGTAATTTGATAAGGGTACAAGGGGATTCCCTCATTGGGTGTGGCAGTTTACTTCCTTGCTGACCTCCAAGTGTCAACTACACCCCTTGATAATCATTATGATGTACTTGATGCAAGAAGCTAAATATAATAGGCTCTCGTGGCCTGGCAATGCTTGCAAAAGGCTACTAGCCTTGGCCTACAGCCTTGTGTGCCCTGATTTCTGAAGAGGTTCCCCTATGGGGCTTAGCCCTTTTGAACTCATTAACAAGAAAGGTAACCTACAAACCCTAATACACACATGCACATTCTCCAACCATAATAGCTATCTCAAATGACATTAGGTTTCTTCCTAGTCCAATATCTAGTAGAGTAAGTTTGGCTATTCCTTTTGTGATGGTGGGAAAGTCCAAGCAAAGCCTTGTAGGCTTCACATCTTCTTCTCCATCAATTAGCTTGGCAATGACAAAGAGTCCTATCCTAGGATGACCATTTTCCTCCCTCAATCTCTGGCAAGTCTGATTAATGTTGGAACAACATCAATGTTTCTTCTTGTTTTTGGGGCTATGTGAGTTCTAAACGAGTCTCTATTAGTTTTATAACTGGCTTAGGAGCCATTGCAGCCATGTGCATGGGTTCGATTTTGGGAGGAACCTGTGTATAGGATGGTCCCACACAGATCCATAGGCTAGCATGCCAAAAGGATGTTTCTCTTTATTGTTCGAGGGATACAAAGCTTGAATGAATCATTTGGTTATCCCTATATAGGTGCTTCATGAGCTATTAATACACTTGAGGCTCTATAGTCTTGGCTCTCAGCTCTTGTGGTTCCGCATTCTTACTAAATTAACACTACTTTCCATCCTTCTCACTTCCTCTGGCCACTCTTGGAATGTATATGTTATCGTCCCCATCCACATATTTTGTTTAATTACTCACAAGATGATAACACCTGTTGATTAAAGGTGCATCCAGAAACTTGTGGCTTTCCTCCACATCCCTCTGCACATTAGTGATGTAGAAGAGGTTGCCTTGGGTATCCTCATATTAGCCTATCTATAACTCAAAATATATCCTTCACATTTAGAGGTTCACTATTGGCCTCGTGCCAGCTCTTAAAACTCTCAGAATTCTATGAGGTCCTTCTACCATTGTCGGCACACCAAACAACCAGATATTGGGAGAAGTCTTGCGTAGGGATGTACATGTTTCCCTCTGGATCCACATAGAACTTGTGTTTGTTTATGTAAAGTGACTAAAATGTAGGATGGGAACTTTTGCAATTTCATGATAACCATAGCATTGTAGCACATAGGTTTCATTCATTGTTTGAATGCAAACTTGTTCCCCAACATTCTCACTAATGGCTCGACCCTCTCCATAGTAAATTCATAATAACCATAGCATTTGTTGCATATAGGTTTCATTTATTGTTTGAATGCAAACTTGTTTCCCAACATTCTCACTAATGGTTCATCTCTCTCCATTAGGACAAGCTGCTTAAGCTCTTCCAGCCCTTCTTGATGATTCACCAATGAATACTTCACGCTCAGTTTAACTGCCAGCTCATCCTACTCCTCTGATAGGAATGGTGTCCCAAATGATGCTATCGGAAAGGTAGAAGCTATTACCATAGCAGTTGCAATGAGAGAACATGTAGTTCATGATCCTCATAGGAAAGGGAACAAGAAAGATGAAACTCTTGAGTTTGGAGTGCGTCCAAGGTAATGCAAAAGTTTAGTGGGATTGGGAATGGTCATGGTCATTTGGAAACATTTGAGCAAGTGTTTGAAGATTTGGAAGTAAATGATGGCCTCGCCAAGGTCAGCGCATTTAGTTTTACCCTAGAGCATGAGGCTGCCGAGTGGTTTAGAACTTTAGAACCAGAAGGCAAAGTAACATATGAAGATTTGAAACAATCCTTTTTTATTGCTTATGCCAAGAAGGGAGCCAAATGGAGTTCAGTAAACCTATTGAACACTCTTAAGCAAAAAGAGATGGAGTCGATCAAAGAATACATTAACAAGGCCATGTATTTTTATAGTAGGTGTGAGCCTGATGAGAAACCTAGCCAAACCCAATTGATCTCTCTTTTCTTAGAAGGCTTATAAAGCGAGAAATTTCATGATGCGCTTTATGTTAGAAGGCATAAGACCTTCGATAAATGTGCTCTAGATGTCATTGATTATAGTAACAATTTCATGGGACTTGCCTATGGCTCTTTATCTTCATTCAAAACTAGATCAAGTAGTGAGAGATCTAATGGAAGGGAAAAGGAGGACCCGGATCTCATTGACAGAATGATGAAGCAATTGAAAGATGAGTTCAAAATCACCCCAAAGGAGGCGAGCAATCCCTGCCTCTACCTTAAAAGAGATGTGTGCATATTGTTAATCAAATCATACAACAATAGAGTGTCCACACCTGAAACCAAGGCCTTATCTATGGTGCGGCTATTGTGCTCGTATGCATAATCATGACACTAGCCAATGCTATAGGTTCTATCCTACACTTAAAGCTAACCCTACAAAGGGGGCTCTAGCTTTTCCCACCCCTCAAAGGCCTATTGCCTTACCAGCACCACTAACTAGAAAAAATCCATCAACAATAGGAGGAGCACCAAGATCTACTGAAATACCTTCACCAATTTTACCACCTCAACCAGCTCCACCTAGAGTCCCTACCATATTGTTCCACGAAGCAGTGGACCCTTTGGACCAACTTCCTCTTTGAATACGTTGAGCATCTTGCAAGGTCAAAAGATTGATTCTATCCTTATACTTGTGAATGCTATATTAACACGAATGCAAGCTAAGATGGCTAAAGGGAAGAGTGGCAAATCCAACAGATAACCTTGAAACTACCATTTCTAAGAGTACAAAAAGAAGAGAAAAACTTAAGAAACAGAGTATCCAAAGGTGACGACAAAGTTGACATCCTGGATGGAATGGACTCCTCTTCTGTAGGATCTCTACCCTCCATACTAGAAGATGAAACCTTATGCTTCTTCACAAAGAAAACACTCGAAGGTAGTCTTGAGGTGAACCCCCGAGCACTACATAAGAAGCTAGCTTAATCTCTATCCAAATCGGAAAAGATGACAACAAAGTTGAAATATTGGATGAAATAGACTCCTTTTTTACAAGATCTCTACCCTCCATACTAGGAGACGAAACCTTGTTCTTCACAAGGAAAGTAATTGAAGGTAGTCTTGAGGTGAACACCCAAGCACTACATAAGAAGCTAGCTCAATATCCTAAACCTATTGAGGAAAAGGAATGCCTTTTGGTAGCTCAAGAGATGGTTAGTCAAACAAAACAAGAGATAGAGAGAGTGCTAGGTTCATTAAGGACACCTATGCCAAATTTGTCAACACCTCTCTCTACCATACCCAAGTCTAACAGTGAAGTATCAATAATGCTAGATAACTCAAAGATCGAAGGAATTTGGGATTGGAGATGAATTAATGGAGAATCCTTGTGATGGGACGAAGGTGACATCCACTCCTCTGAAGCCCAAATCTCTCCCTTTCTTTGTCTTTGAATAGTTGGAAGGTCCAAACCCGAAAGTTCCTTAGCAACACATGACTCCTAGATCTCCATCAAGGTCTAAATTTCCATTTATGATCGATGCTACTTCGTTTCTTGAAGGAGGTTACACCTAAAGTTTACAAACATATGATTCTAGTCATAGATGATGCATGACTTGTAAGACAAAGAGCCCATCCCATGAATCCAAATTATGGAAAACTCATGCATGAAGAGATTGACAAACTGATCAAATCATATTTTACGAGATTAAGCATACGGAGTGGGTGTCCCCCATAGTGGTAGTACCCAAAAAGAATGGAAAACTTAAGGTATGTGTAGATCTTAAGAAAGTGAATGCTGTAACTGTAAAAAAGACCATTATCCTTTGCTATTTATGAAACATACTTTAGAAAGAGTTGCAGGAAAATAAACTTAAAGCTTCTTGGATGGCTTCTCTAGATATTACTAGGTTCAAATTGACCCAACTGACCAAATAAGACGGCTTTGATCTCATTGAATGGGGCACTTTTGCATACAAAGCGATGCCTTTTAGTCTCATCGATCCCCTGCTACCTTCTAGAGATTGATGTGTTTACCACATTTCAAGACTCTCTCTCTAAGAATTTCTTGAAATTTTCATGGATGAACTGGTTGTGGGATCTCTTGGAGAAAGCACTTGGACTGTCTTCTTAGGAAGGTCTTTCTTAGAAGTATCAGCTCTATCGGATCTCTTTGAATCCTAGAAAATGTCTGTTAATGGTGAAGCATGTTGTTATCCTATGAGATATAGTGTCAAAAACTGGCAAAAATCGAAGTAATTTTGGAATTACCGCCTTCAACAAATGCTAAAGGGGTGCAAAGATTTATGGGGCATGTGGATTACTATCGATAATTCCTTTCATATATGCAAATATTGCCTGCCCTCTGTACAGACTTCTAATTGTTTTTGTTTGGACTGATGAGTACTAGAGAGCACTTGTGTCAGCACTAATTTATAGAGCACTAAAATGGGATATTATCTTTCACGTTCACATTGTATACTAGCACAACCTAGAGAGCACAATATAGATTCCCCTAATAGTTTTGCTAGTAGTCGACAACTTATTGACCAATATAGATTCCCCTAATAGTTTTGCTAGTAGTCGACAACTTATTGACCAATTTTTGCATTGCTAAATGCAATGAAGGAGGACTTAGTGGGTGAAAGTTGGCCTTCCATGTGTCCTCATCAAAAGAACCAAATGGAAGAAGGAGGAACTCTTGTATGACATGAAATAAAGGGACAAATAAAGATCAAGTGGCTTTCTACTTCCATCATCTAAGATTTCTGTCAAGTCACATGCTTTGTAATTTTGACACCATAGTCCAAATAGACGTATGTGTGTGCATATATATAAATATATAAACGTGCTATTTGGACCAAATAAATAAACGTATACATACACACACACACACACCCACACACCCACACACACATGTATATATATGTGTGTGTGTACATACATACATACATATATATGTATGTATCTATGTATATGTGTGTGTATGTATGTATCTATGTATGTATATGTTTACATAAATACATAAAAACATTCATATGTATATATGTTTATATGTGTGTGTGTATATATATATATATATATACACACACACACACACATATACATACACATACATACATACATACATATATATATATGTATGTATATAAATATAAATATATATATACATATACATACATATACATACATACATATATATATATATATATATATATATATATACATATACATACATATACATAAATACATATATACATAAACATATATATATATATATACATATACATATACATAAATACATATATACATAAACATATATATATATATATACATATACATATATATATATATACATATATACATAAACATATATATATATATATATACATATACATATATATATATATATACATATACATACATACATATATATATATATGTATATGTATATGTATGTATGTATAAATATAAATTACTCACAAGATGATAACACCTGTTGATTAAAGGTGCATCCAGAAACTTGTGGCTTTCCTCCACATCCCTCTGCACATTAGTGATGTAGAAGAGGTTGCCTTGGGTATCCTCATATTAGCCTATCTATAACTCAAAATATATCCTTCACATTTAGAGGTTCACTATTGGCCTCGTGCCAGCTCTTAAAACTCTCAGAATTCTATGAGGTCCTTCTACCATTGTCGGCACACCAAACAACCAGATATTGGGAGAAGTCTTGCGTAGGGATGTACATGTTTCCCTCTGGATCCACATAGAACTTGTGTTTGTTTATGTAAAGTGACTAAAATGTAGGATGGGAACTTTTGCAATTTCATGATAACCATAGCATTGTAGCACATAGGTTTCATTCATTGTTTGAATGCAAACTTGTTCCCCAACATTCTCACTAATGGCTCGACCCTCTCCATAGTAAATTCATAATAACCATAGCATTTGTTGCATATAGGTTTCATTTATTGTTTGAATGCAAACTTGTTTCCCAACATTCTCACTAATGGTTCATCTCTCTCCATTAGGACAAGCTGCTTAAGCTCTTCCAGCCCTTCTTGATGATTCACCAATGAATACTTCACGCTCAGTTTAACTGCCAGCTCATCCTACTCCTCTGATAGGAATGGTGTCCCAAATGATGCTATCGGAAAGGTAGAAGCTATTACCATAGCAGTTGCAATGAGAGAACATGTAGTTCATGATCCTCATAGGAAAGGGAACAAGAAAGATGAAACTCTTGAGTTTGGAGTGCGTCCAAGGTAATGCAAAAGTTTAGTGGGATTGGGAATGGTCATGGTCATTTGGAAACATTTGAGCAAGTGTTTGAAGATTTGGAAGTAAATGATGGCCTCGCCAAGGTCAGAGCATTTAGTTTTACCCTAGAGCATGAGGCTGCCGAGTGGTTTAGAACTTTAGAACCAGAAGGCAAAGTAACATATGAAGATTTGAAACAATCCTTTTTTATTGCTTATGCCAAGAAGGGAGCCAAATGGAGTTCAGTAAACCTATTGAACACTCTTAAGCAAAAAGAGATGGAGTCGATCAAAGAATACATTAACAAGGCCATGTATTTTTATAGTAGGTGTGAGCCTGATGAGAAACCTAGCCAAACCCAATTGATCTCTCTTTTCTTAGAAGGCTTATAAAGCGAGAAATTTCATGATGCGCTTTATGTTAGAAGGCATAAGACCTTCGATAAATGTGCTCTAGATGTCATTGATTATAGTAACAATTTCATGGGACTTGCCTATGGCTCTTTATCTTCATTCAAAACTAGATCAAGTAGTGAGAGATCTAATGGAAGGGAAAAGGAGGACCCGGATCTCATTGACAGAATGATGAAGCAATTGAAAGATGAGTTCAAAATCACCCCAAAGGAGGCGAGCAATCCCTGCCTCTACCTTAAAAGAGATGTGTGCATATTGTTAATCAAATCATACAACAATAGAGTGTCCACACCTGAAACCAAGGCCTTATCTATGGTGCGGCTATTGTGCTCGTATGCATAATCATGACACTAGCCAATGCTATAGGTTCTATCCTACACTTAAAGCTAACCCTACAAAGGGGGCTCTAGCTTTTCCCACCCCTCAAAGGCCTATTGCCTTACCAGCACCACTAACTAGAAAAAATCCATCAACAATAGGAGGAGCACCAAGATCTACTGAAATACCTTCACCAATTTTACCACCTCAACCAGCTCCACCTAGAGTCCCTACCATATTGTTCCACGAAGCAGTGGACCCTTTGGACCAACTTCCTCTTTGAATACGTTGAGCATCTTGCAAGGTCAAAAGATTGATTCTATCCTTATACTTGTGAATGCTATATTAACACGAATGCAAGCTAAGATGGCTAAAGGGAAGAGTGGCAAATCCAACAGATAACCTTGAAACTACCATTTCTAAGAGTACAAAAAGAAGAGAAAAACTTAAGAAACAGAGTATCCAAAGGTGACGACAAAGTTGACATCCTGGATGGAATGGACTCCTCTTCTGTAGGATCTCTACCCTCCATACTAGAAGATGAAACCTTATGCTTCTTCACAAAGAAAACACTCGAAGGTAGTCTTGAGGTGAACCCCCGAGCACTACATAAGAAGCTAGCTTAATCTCTATCCAAATCGGAAAAGATGACAACAAAGTTGAAATATTGGATGAAATAGACTCCTTTTTTACAAGATCTCTACCCTCCATACTAGGAGACGAAACCTTGTTCTTCACAAGGAAAGTAATTGAAGGTAGTCTTGAGGTGAACACCCAAGCACTACATAAGAAGCTAGCTCAATATCCTAAACCTATTGAGGAAAAGGAATGCCTTTTGGTAGCTCAAG